>NC_090880.1:31407748-31410248 GCF_036669935.1 Montipora foliosa | reverse complement strand
TTTAGTTAGATGCGTACCCCTGACTGAAAATTCTATTACACTAAAAATTAGTATGAACACCAAATAATAATTATTAACAATTATTATTCGCCGAAGGCAAGGTGAATATCGGTTAATAAAAACTGAGATGAAGTTGAGGTTTTTATTCATCAACATTCATAGAGTCTGAGGGAATATCGGAAACAATAATTTAAATTTGCCTGACAATAGAAGCAACTCAATTTCTTAGTAAATGATGCCATCATGCAAATCGATTATTACATAGTTGATTATTCAAATAATACACATTAAAACACAGTATCCGTGGTTCAAAATTTCATAATGTAAGGTATTATCTTTCCCCTTGTGCTTACACTGTCATCATTCACTTTCTGTGGAATGGTTTTATCATTGTTTTTGTCTGTAGGAAATGGTAGCCATACCTGCTTTATGAAGAAACTGAAGTTGTGCAGTAGTACAGCAACCTACTTTTACTCTCCTCAGATTAGCTTTCTTGGTTCACGGAAAACCCTTTTCATTATTGTAAATACATTGTGGCATGGAAAATATTTTCAAACAGGTCTGGAGAATGTTCACCACCAAAATTTCCCATTTTGTCTGGATCATATAAGTTCTTTCCTCCTTCTGTTTAGTGGTTGACTAGTGACTTGTGAAATTGTATGGTGCACAAGAGAGCTAAATGCAGTGTCTCCTTTAGTTGTAAAACATATATTAAAGGAACACAAATAATATTGTCATTGTTCTTGAGTAATGTTAGGATTTAGTACTGCCAGTGGTATTACAAGTGTCTCTTTTGAGTGGATTCCCCAATTTTCTGCTAACTTGACCCAAACAGATATATATAGGTGGAGAACAAATTCAGGAAAATGAAAGGAAAAAATACTCAACATACATCATTTGATTATTACAATACACTATTTGTTTTGTTCAATATTATTTGCACTAGAAAGAAAATTAACGACCATAAGAATTTTGTCTGTGATAAGGAAAAGTTTGTTCTGACTAAAACCTATATTGGAAATTTAGGCATTTGGGGTGCTTTTTCACAGGGTTACATGTGCATGGTATTAATTTTTATGTCAGTCCAATATTTTTCTTGAAAATTGTGTTGTCTCTATAACATTGTCCTTTTTTGTGAAGCATGACATTTTCTTCTCTCAATTCAACATTTGATTTGTGTTGCTGATCTTGTTTTTCCAGCAAAAGTGTGTTATGTTGAATAATAATTATTTTTGTTATATAACTGTTTTTGCCTCCAACATGCTCTCATTGGTTACTTCAAGGTCACATGACATCTAACAATAACACTTTTGCCGTTCAAAAGTCTCTGAGCGGGCAACAGTGCAAAATCTATGACGTCAGAGGGTAACAGTGCACTGTTGCCCGCAAATGTTGACCGACGACCACCATTGCTGTTCCCATTGCACGTTTTCCTATTTGTGCTATATAACAAATCACTCAATGACTGGTCTCTCAGGAAACAGTTCATTTTGTTTCCCTCGTCTGCACCTCAGGGGAACATTGGAAATTTTTACTGATTACAGCCAACAGCCTGGGGGGGTTAGTACTGTAAAAGGCATTGGCATGTCATTGTCCTAATGAGCTAAACCCAAATACTTACCTTCATGTTTTTTTGTGAAAGTTTTTGTTTTCGTTCTCGATTTTTCTCTGCTTAATATCCAGCTCCTGCCTTTGATCCTTGAGGGTTTTCTACCTGTCTGACTAATTCTGTGCAACTTAGTGCTTCAGTTCTCTTGGCCGATTTTTGGCACTGACAAAGAAGGGGGCGTAGAATCTATATTGAGGGGTAGGGGAAATTCAATTCAGGGCAGATTATTATTGCAACTATTGTAATGTTATTCCATCACTCACCTTCATTGGTGAAATGTATTCATCCATGTGGCAAATTCTGTAGTCTTTGTGAGCCAGTAGCAAGTGGCCCTCGAATAAAAATTTTCTAGTGTGGTGAACTGTTTTGCTGGCATCAAAAGCCAAAAAAAGCGCTTTGCACATTGAACTAGAGCACCTTTGCTGACATTTTCAGTCTCTAAATGGAAAAAGCAGCTTACTTTGTTGAATTAACTTAACTCGCCCTTTGCAAAGAGTCCCATAAACTCGAAAAAGCACACAATCCCCCAGCAGTCATGTGACAGTTGACATAATTAGTTTATAATTTATTTTTAGTTTCACAAAACATAGCAATGAACGTTGTTAAAGGGAAAAAAATAACAGGGTTTGTTGTCAATATTTGCCGCTGTTTTAAGCCCTGGTCAAACGGCTCATGATAGTCGATGATAGTCGATGATAGTTGAGCGCGAGCTTCCGTTTGACCACCAACTATCATGCACTATCATCGACTATCATCAACTATCATTCAGTTTGAGCTTGTTCAAATTCTTCATGATAGTCCATGATAGTTTTCCTCGTTTGACCACGCGTACGATAGTTCATGATAGTTTTTCGGTCAGCTGTTTTGGTAATCACTGGTCCGATAGCGATC
>NC_090880.1:31377748-31392748 GCF_036669935.1 Montipora foliosa | reverse complement strand
ATGAGAGCCAAAACGTTACCCAAAGTGAATGCATGGCCTCATATTCGACAAGTGGCAGGACAACATAATCAAAGTGACCTCAAGGAGCTTCGAGCAACGAACGAAAATGGAAAGAGGACTTTAATAATTGTCTCTCATGGCCGCTCTGGTTCCTCTCTTATGGGTGATATTTTTAATCACCATCCTTCAGTGTTTTACATGTACGAGCCTTTTCAAACAGTCGACCGAGTTATGAGTAGCAGGACAAGAAGTGGCATTGACGAAGTGAATCATTGGGATCTTGCAAAAGAATTTCTCAACGGAGTGCTGCGCTGCAAGTTTGAGAATCAACTATTCTTGAACGATATTGAAATATACTACCGAAAACAAAACCACCCTCGAGTTAGTAAAGCAATCGCATCGCCACCGCTGTGTCCATACGAACCATCGGACACAAGATGGGATCCAAAGCTTTGTCCCCCAATGACCAGCCAATCTCTAGGTAGCGCTTGTAAGACTTACAATTTAACTGTTATAAAAGTTCTCCAGTCTCGAATTCCCGAAAATAACATTAAGATAATCCTTGATGCTTGTAGCCGACCCGAAGTTGATTGCAAAATTCTGTTCTTGGTCAGAGATCCTCGAGCCGTTATTCCTTCGTCAAGAAGTACTGGCTTTTTTCAAGAAGCTGCCGGCGACTTTGGTAAGCGTGGTACCCGTCTTTACAGTTACTGGCGGTGCAAAGAAACCGAAGATAACTTGGAAATAATCAAACGATTGCCGGATTCGCTACGACGCCAGATTAAACTGCAACGATACGAGGACCTGGCATTCGACCCTCTGAAAGCGTTATCTATCTTGTACAAGTTTGCGGGACTAAATGAATTAGAAAGCGTAAGGGAATGGTTAAATGTAACTACGAGACAAACCAGAAACGATTGTAATGAAATGGACGGAGAACAGGCGACGTGCACCAAAGACGATGCGTGGGTAGCGGCGAATCGCTGGCGATGGAAAGTGCATCCACACGAAATCAACATCATTGAAAAATACTGCAAGGAAGCAATGCGTTTGTTAGGATACACAGCCGTAAACAACTCTTATGAACTTTTAATGAACCAATCGATTCCACTCTTCAGTCAAGACTATGAAGCAAAGAACGGTTTCCTACATTAAATATTGACAAGATTAGATTACAAATTATGGATATTATAGAATTAGAGGTGACGCCTGGGGCGAAATAGTGATCAGTCGTCCCGCCTCGCGTATTATTGTGTCTAAGCACTCATTTTAACGCTCAAGTCTAAACACTACCCCTAATTTCTTTTTGGATTTCTATAACACTAGTTAAGATCTGCTTTTCCCGCATATTCGTATTCTGACGACCCTTGGTAGCTAACCGTCCTTAAGTGTTGCAGCAGAACACTAAAAGCCCAGGCTAAATTAGCCTACTCAGGTTCTTAAACAGGTTCTTACTTTGAAAATAAATTACGGTGTTTGTCATTGGTGGACGTGGCCTATTTCGGGCCAACGCATAATATGTTATAATTGTTTAATTCTAAGCATGTTAAGGACAGTGCCTACTAATTCCAAGATATTTTTGCGCGTTAATCTGAATATTCGGGAAAAGCAGATCTTAACAAGTGTTACTGAAATCCAAAAAGAAATTTGGAGATAACCACGCATTTTTCAAAGATAATTAATCAACAATATTCAGTTTGTAAAAAGCTCTCAAATGCAAAGCAACGTATTGCGTTCTTTTCCAAATTGAAGTTTAATTATCTCTGAAAAATGCGTGGTTACCCCCAAATTTATTTTTAGATACCACGAGCACTTGGTAAGTTCTGCTTTCTCCGCATAGTTTTGAACCACGCAAAAATATCCCTGTTTTGATAAGCACCACCCATAGGAAATCCGAGTGTCTCGAGATGCGCAGAACGTATGCGCAATAACAATAGTTGGTGCCGTCCTTAAGAAGAATAAAGAAGTAAAGCTTATTATATTAAATTTGTGCATTCAGTGTTTGAATTTCTCAAATTAAGAACCTGTTTCAAAATTGTAGGTTAAAACAGGTTTTTAGGCAAACAGGGTCTAAATGGACAATCTTAACCTAACAGGCTCTTAAAATCTAGGTTATTATACGCGGGTTTTCACTGTATGAAAGATAAATATATTTTAAAAATATGTTTGAAAAATCTCACAACCCCAGAGGTGCAAGATTATACAGGTTTGATAATGTTCACAATACGTACAACGTATTTGTGAAAGACAATGCTAAAAAATTCTAATGCCATACTTTGAGCTTTGCATACCATACAACACGCAGATAGTCGCCTTCAACTTAAAATTAAACAGAACGACTGAACTTTAAAGTAAAAGCAAAGAAGATATATTCTGTTAGAATAATTTATGAAAAACATGTCATGATTTTAAAGGTCAATAAAAATCAGTGAACAAACATATTTCTAATGCCATTATTTCCTACAGTTAAAGGAGCAACCCTCCCACAATATCAAGCGACTCAACTGTGGCTGGCACATTAAGAATTCCATGGCACGCCTTGTGTTACAGTGTACTTGGTCTTTGACTCACTCTGTCCATCGGTTTCCACAGTTTACCGCTGTACATACATAATATAGTCTCATTTGCTGGCGAGGAAAATGATAAAAAAGATCAACTTTAATGCTCAAAAAATTAATGCTAATTAAATCTGCATGTATTTTAAAACAAAATTTGTTTAACAACCCTGCTGAACATTCCAGCTTTTTTAGTATACAAATAGACTTGCTCACGTTTCAGTACCGTAGAACCAGCCATACTTTACTCGATGTTTACACTGAAATACTCACAATTAAATGGGTTGGTTTGCATTTATACAAGAATTTGGTTTTGTCAACGGAGTTGATAATGTAAATTGGCCACCGTACAGAGATTCTAAAAGCTGACGCTCGAAACGTCAGCTTTTAAAATCTCTGTACGGTGGCCAATTAACAATTAGACCCGCAGCCCGCAAGGGCTACGGGTCAATAGCCCATGAGGCGAAACCGAATGGGCTATTGACCCGTGGCCCTTGAGGGCGAAGGGTCTAATTGTTTTAGTATCACCCAACTAGTCGGACAGAAAAGGCAATAACAAAGTTAGCAAATGCACGTTGAAGAAATATTTATTTGGGAATAAAACGAATAAAAGCGTCACGCTTTTCGCTACTCGAGGACTATTACTAATAGTCCTCTAGTAGCGTAGCCAATCAAAATGCAGGATTTGCATTAGTCCACTAGTTGGGTGATACTAATTTACATTATCAACTCCGTTGACAAAACCAAATTTTTGTATATTACTTCCCCACCGACGCAGCACCACAGTTTCTTTAGAAACTACCCCTTCATTCATTGGTTTACATTTAATTGCTTTAAATTTAAGACAACTTCTGTTGTGGAAGAAATCGACGAATGAGTGGGACGAAACCGCTCTCTTTTGCAAAGAAACAACCAGAAAACGCCAACACTTCTCTTGAGTTGCTTTGATCTAAACACCAGTTTTTCTCTTTTAGTTTCTGATTTCCAAACTACGTTTAACAAAAACAACGAACTTGAAAACTTCTTTTTGGAGAAGTTAGTTTTTATTATTGAAAACTTCCTATTTAATGCTCGGTATGTCTTTGCAAAATAAAAACTCTGCAACCACTTGTTGATGCAACTTTTAAATCAATCAAACGCGTTGTATGTGTATATTGTATTTAACGGCACAAAAGCTTCTTTGTGTGAGAGACTTACATCTGCCTTGCTGGACTGCGATTGGAAAAACACTGCTTCTTTATGATGGCATCTAGTAAAAAAATCATTGGCAAATACTATGAAAAAGGTACATATAATTATTATAAGGTGTTCTCACAAGCTGGAAGGAAAAAGAGATGGAAACCGAGATAATAAAACAGAGAATATGCTCCTCCAAAAACTAACATGATTGTATTTTGATGCAGTGACCTCACAATGTTGAAGGTGGCTTCAGATCATTCTGTCCAGAAATACACGAATTGGATGCATGACGAATTTGATAAGCATTATGATCAATTGACCACCATAAAGAAATTCAAAAGTCGGTGAAGGGCTAACGCTTGAAATATCGTTTCGAATTTCTTTATGGTGGTCAATTACACACCTAGACTTTCGCTCAACAAAACGAGCACTGTGATTGGTTGATTCTTTGTCATGTGGCCCTGATCAAATTCAAATGTATCCCGACTAGGATACAATTCTGCAGTTTTTTGCCCGCTCCGGATGTTTTGCTGGATTGTTGCAGGAAAAGTCTACATATAAATACATGTATATAGCAAAGCACTTAATGTCTGGTCCCTCGGGAAACTGGTTAGTTTTGTTTTCCCTCGAGTCCTGATGTTTTCCCTCGACGAACATGAGGATTCTTGGGAAAACAAAACTAACTGTTTCCCTCGGGTCCATATATTAAGTGTATAATATCTACTCAGTTGATAAACCCATTTCTGTGTCTTATTTCCCCACCCACACTGCAGCACCACAGTTTGTTTAGAAACTGAACCAATCTATTTACTGTAATGTCACAAGGTTTCCCCAAAACTCCAGTCCTGAAGTAAAGATTAAACAGCTGCATTTACCCTAACCTAAAATATAAATTGCAAATCTTTATATTTGTTTATCCCTCCTACTCGATTACGTTTCTCATACTATCTGGCTGTTTCTGCAATAAAAGTTTTTAATTTCACAGAGTTTGTTTCATTTGTTAACCTTATTGTGGGGTTGAGAGTTTGCTTTGTGAACTTCTCCCCCTCATTTTACAGACTACCCCTAACTTTTGTCTATGATTTTTCCTCAACTCACCATCCACACACACATAATTCCCTCCAAAATACTTGCTGACTAGTGAATGTTTTAGTTAGTGGAGAGGAACCCCTTCTTGTAAGGCAGATTCTAATAATAACACCATTAGGGAAGCCACAAAGGTTGTTAGTGAAACTGCTGCTATTCGTATTAAATAACCGACGCCTTACACTTACCTTATTTTGAAAAATGGGTGGCAAAATGCATAAACTTAAGGACGGTGCCTACTATTGTCACTGCGCATACATTCTGTGCATCTCAAGATACTCAGGTTTCCTATCAGTGATGCTTACTGATAAAGGGATCTTTTTGTGCGGTTTAAAACTATCCAGAGAAAGTAGATCTTAGTACATACTCTTGGTATCCAAAAAGAAAATTGAGGGTGACCATGCATTTTTGAGAGATAATTAAGCTTCAATTTGAGAAAGAATGCCATACATTGTTTTGTATTTTAAAGCTTTTTACAAATATTATTCATGACTTATCCTTGAAAAATGCATGGTGACACCCATTATTTTCTTTTTGGATTTCAATAACTCTTGTTAAGATTACATTTCCTGAATAATCATGCCTTTGAATTAGTAGGCACTGTGCTTAAAGGGACACTTTGGGTTGGATGTCAAAATTGGGCCTGCAACTAATTACATATGTAGATGCATTTCAGGTGGGCACATGTACACTAGCTTCTATGGAGAAGTTGATATAATTATAGCCTCCTATTACCTATGTGGTCTGTGAAAAATATTTTCTAACTTTCATTTCTTATAGGGAAATGAAGCAAGTTGAGACCAGTGAACAGCACATTAAAAAATACTGCTATACAATGCACAGTGGGTTCCAGTAAAATAATATGCAGGCCGTCAAGCAGAGTACAGGGCCAGATAAATAGAAAATTACGATATTTTTCAAACAACAGGAAGAAGATATTCTATTAACAAAAACAGGAGTCCTTAGAAACTCTAAAAGCTCTCCACATGCACCGTGATATCAAAGGGCAAGGCCTGAATCAGTCGCATTTGTTAGGGTTATAGTCAGTTTCCCCGGGGGCATTTTTATCTTTATTTTGGTTTGGTTTTTATTATTTTGGGGGGTGCTTTTAATAAAACAATTATTATTATTCCACTTGTGCTTGTTGGATACGAGATGATTATAGCTAACTTGATGCTACACGCCTTGTTAAGGCCCTGCCAGGGGGCCGTCCCGTGTCGCTTGCCTGAATTTTAAAAGCTCTCGTGTCAGTGGTTTGTCAACGTTTCATGTTGCTGTGACCGTTGCTGTCAGAAATTTAAAGAAAAGATGTCGTTTGTCATGATTTTACTTTAAGTTCTGTCGCTACTTTTTTAGGCCATGTCGCTAGTCAGAATTTACCCTGACAGAGCCTCCTTGTTGGGTATCAATGCATGCTCATGGAATAATTATTGTTACACATACTGTAAGTATCACTCTTAAGAGGGAAAGGGTTAATTAAAGGGAAAATGGGAGACTTTCCTTGAGAAAATAGGACAGAATAGGAAGTAGAACTAGTTGGAACAATAGGGAAAAAAACGAAAACTGAAACCATCAGGAATACTACAGTATTTATAATCATCCTCGGCCTTACTTGGGACAGAAGTGTTCATCTGTTCTTGGTAATGTTGGGTCAGCAATGACATCTGTAACAATCTGTGTCAATTCACTGTTAAAGGACAAAATCAAAACTTCAGGGTTGCTGGTACATGTCAATCTTCTCTCACAGTTCTCAAAAAAAAAAAAAAAAAAAACCATCCACATCCACATCTGTAACCCTGTTTTTTTGTACACTGAAAAAAAGTTGCTGTTGCTGTCAATTTACGTGCAACAGTATGTATCACCAACCTATTTCATACGAGTTGATTTTCTTTAATCTGATTTCTGAACAGTTTCCACAATAATAGTGCTTCAGCACTAAATACAATAATAAAATTATTGACACTTATATCAAGTTCATTATTATAAACTATTGTTATCATTATCATAGTTGAGAGTGGAATCACTGCATGATGCAGCCCTGCTTAACAACAAGCTAGGAACCTAAGTTGTCAAGTTGTCTTTGCGTAATATGTGGCTGTAATAGTACACAGTATTGATTTGGTACTACGGTATATCATTATAGTGCCATGGTAGATGTCTTAGGTAAAAAGTCAGGCCCTGAGAAGACATGACATTGTGGTTGCTAGTAAAATACCAAACCCAGAAAGATTGAAGAAATAAAAGGGATTCGAGATACATGGGTTTCAAGGTTGACATGATGTTCACTTTCAAGTTAATTACAACTTCTTTTTCACCACAAGTTTAAGAATGTGCTCTGAGTCCAAAATAAAAGTTCACTGAAGGTAAGTGCTGTCCAGCAGGGTTAATATCTGGATGGGTGACCTCAAAATATATGACTTGCTAAGTCAGAAACATAAGACCGAAAATTCTATTTTAAAATCAAAACTGACGTTGAATTCAGCGGGTGCCATGATCAAGTTACCTTGTGTGTTTACTCGCCAAAAATTAAGGATACAATGTACATCTGTGTCAAAATGATGGCAAGACAACAGTTTTTTGTTTTTGTCAGTTTGGTTTTGTTTTTCTTTCAAGTGTTATTAAGTTTGACAAGAAATGTGCAAATTCAACACAAAGGCACAATCGGCAACTCTTGAGGTTGACCATTGTTTCTGCAAAGTCAAAAATTTAATCTCCTAGACAAGGTTATTTATCACCAGGTAATTTCATTGTTTTGGAAATAGAGAAACTGCTTTATTATTCATCAGGGTCCGGTTGTTCGAAAGCCGATTAACTTAATCCAGGATTAGCGCAAACTTTTGTTTCATGTTTTCACCTTTTTGGTGAAAGTTTCTTTTGCCTATTTTTGTTTTTCAACATTGACTTCTTCTAATGTAAAGTTTCGCCGAATATCAGCGTTGCACAGCATGTGGGAGAAGAGAAATAAACTCCTTGGTTAATTTTTAATCTGGGATTAGCGCTAATCAGATTTTGAACAACCGGGCGCAGCATCACAAATTCTTGCCGGTTTTCGCGCTCATTTTGTTGAAACTCAAGAACGCCTTCAACAGACCTGTTTATTTTAGTGATTTTAATGCACGCGCTGTGCTGTAAGCCTGTTGGTTTCACAGACACTGTCACACTCTTACATTCCTACAACCTGGTGACATAGTGTGTAGTGCACTTACAGTGCACCACCACAACAACTCAGTTAACTATTTTTTTATTAGTTTGTGTTAGGCAAAAATGTCAATAAAATTATGTTACTTTTCGCCTGTTAGGTAGCAGTCCAACTCAAAGTGACAGCCCTGTTTCAAACAAATAAACAGACAAACAAACAAACAACATACTTGACTTCATGAGTGATCTTGTTGACATAGATACAGCTGTTGTCTGCTTCTTGTTGATAGTCACAATTCCTGCACTGAATCATTAAGTTTAGATGAGCTCATAGAAAGCTGTGTTTATTGTGCAACCTTACAGAGATATTAAAATAATTGCAAAAAAAAGCAGCTACTGTAGTCAGCTTACAAACTAAATTACATGTACAGTAAATCTCATGATCTGATAATGATATCCTACCAAGCTTTGAAATGCTACTCAGTTGTCCTAGAGGTTAATGTTGTTTGAAGTTTTATTCCACTTGTCAATACGTTTGGCACAACTTTAATACACGGACAACAATTTCTTCTTTACACATGTGTGGCTTGCCAAACAATGCAGTCTATCAGCCTCAACTATACATCTTTTAAGGTGACTTCTTACTTAAGATGTGCATGTAGTACAGTAATTCACTGAAGCATTATTATGGGAAGACCTCACAGAATACTTCAAATTTTACAGGTGCCACTATCTTGAATACATGTAACATTATTGGGATGTGAAATAGTTAGCCTATAGGAGGTTTTCACGTGGCATAATTGCCGTCATGTTGGTGGCCAAAAACAAAAGATCTCTCATTAGCTTCTTTTGTTCGTCCACCAGAAGTCGTACATTTCTCTAATGTTACTGGTGTCTCTAGAGGTTGGTTCAAAACGTCCTATTGTCATTAGACAGAAGCTCTTTGCAATTGGGTAAGAACAATTAGGCAACTGTACTACACAAGATTATTCCGATGGCAGCTCTCGAGAAAAAAATTGAAAATGAGAATAAGCGATTCTCAAATTCAAAACAAATTTATTTCTAAATCATGTAGAAACATCAGTTCCTTTGGCGTGAAATTCTTGAGTGGTCCCTTGATAAATATTCTTTTCATAAGTAGTAACTTACAGCGTATAACAAGACCTTGCTTTCTTTGTCCTCTTTAGGGTACAACATGTTATTACTGAGACAAAAAGGAAATTCATGTGAGAAGACATGCACATGACACCTAAACCAGGACGACATACTGAAACAGTCATGTTCAAATACAAGTTTTATTGAGATCGGTGTCATTGATCGTGACCTCTACTACAAACTTACCATTCCTGACAAAATTTGATGCCAACAAAACCTGGACCATCGTCTGTGCGACCTCGGACGTTCATATTTCCATAAAAGCCACAACCCTCGTCCTTTCTTTGGCGAATATAACGTTGTAGAACAAACTTCACTTTTCAAAATGGCGACGACTGAGTCCGACTGAGTAGAAACTGGAACTTAGCCGTAGGTACTTCATGTATCCGATGTATCCCTGACCAACGTATCGGGTAGGTACGTTATGTATGGGGACACGTTATGTACCGACAGTCGCCCATCACTCTCTATGAGCATGAGCATGCATTGACCCACAGTCCTTAGTACTGAGCAACCGTCCTTAGCAATGATCAACCGTCCCTAGCAATGATCAATTATCCCTAGCAATGATCTTTTGTCCCTACTAGTCAGTAGTACTAGTGATCGACTGTCCCTAGCAATGATCGACTGTCCCTAGTAGTGATTGACTTTCCCTAGCACTGATCGACTGTCCCTAGCACTGATCGACTGTCCCTAGCAATGTTGTTTTTTCCCTAGTAGTGATTGACTGTCCCTAGCAATGATCGACTGTCCCTATTAGTGATTGACTGTCCCTAGTAGTGATCATATGTCCCTAGAAGTGATTGACTATCCCTAGCACTGATCATCTGTCCCTGGCAATGATCAACTGTCCCTAAGCAATGATCGACTGTTCCTGCTAGTGATTGACTGTCCCTAACACTGATCATCTGTCCCTAGCAATGATCGACTGTCCCTATTAGTGATTGACTGTCCCTAGTAGTGATCATATGTCCCTAGCAATGATCAACTGTCCCTAAGCAATGATCGACTGTTCCTACTAGTGATTGACTGTCCCTAACACTGATCATCTGTCCCTAGCAATGATCGACTGTCCTTACTAGTGATTGACTGTCCCTAGCAATGATCAACTGTCCCTCGTGGTGATCGACTGTCCCTGACAATGATCGACCGTCCCTAGCACTGATCTACTGTCCCTAGCAATGATCGACTGTCCTTAACAATGATCAGCTGTCCCTAGCATTGATCAATGATCAAATGTCCCTAGCAATGATCGACTAATGATTGCCTGTCCCTAGCACTGATCATTTGTCTGTAGCACTGATCATCTGTTCCTAGCAATGATCGACTGTCCCTAGCAATGATCAATTGAACCTAGTAGTGATTGACTTTCCCTAGCAATGATCAACTGTCCCTGGCAATGATCGACTGACCCTAGCAATGATCAACTGTCCCTAGCAATGATCAACCGTCCCTAGCAATGATCAACCGCCCCTAGCAATGATCAATTGTCCCTGGCAATGATCAACTGTCCCTAAGCAATGATCGACTGTCCCTAGTAGTGGTCGACTGTCCTTGGCAATGATCGACTGTCCCTAGCAGTGATCAATTGTCCCTAGCAATGATCATCTGCCCCTAGCAATGACCAATCGCCCCTAGCAATGATCGACTGTTCCTAACAATGATCAGCTGTCCCTAGCATTGATCAACTATCCCTACTAGTGATTGCCTGTCCCAAGCACTGATCATCTGTCCCTAGCATTGATCATATGTCCCTAGCAATGATCAACTGTCCCTAGCACTGATCAACTGTCCCTAAGCAATGATCGACTGTTCCTACTAGTGATTGACTGTCCCTAACACTGATCATCTCTCCCTAGCACTGATCAACTGTCCCTAGCATTGATCATCTGTCCCCAGCACTGAAAAACTGTCCCTAACATTCATCAACTGTCCCTAGCACTGATCATTTGTCCCTGGTGCTAGTCATCTGTCTCTAATCAGTACTGATCAACTGTCCCATGCACTGATCATTTGTCCCTAGCAAAGATCTTTTGTCCCTAGCACTGATCATTTGTCCCTAGCACTGGTCTCTTGTCCCTAGGACGGATCTCTGTCCCTAGCACTGATCTCTGTCCCTAGCACTGATAAACTGTCCCTAGCACAGATCTCTGTCCGTATAGCACTGATCAACTATCCCTAACACTGATCAGCTGTCCCTAGCACTGATCATCTCCCCCTTGTACTGACCAACCGTCCCTAGCATCCCTGATCCTCTGTCCCTATAAATATCTAGTCATTTACCACTCTGTTACTGCAATTGACGGACATTCCCCCGGTCAGTATAAAACTCAGACCGCGGACTACCGTTGGTGTTAAAAATGCGGACTAATTATTACAGACTTTGGGTATAAAACAGACTCTGGCTATACACTTTGTAGAACTAGACCCGACAGACGTTTAATAAGGTGTTTCTGTCCAAAAGATGTTTTATCCTATTAATTTGACTTAAAGTGCTACTGTGATCAAATTTTTATCCCTTGAGTTTTTTGGTTTATCACATAGAGTACCATAAAACATTAAAAATGCTGTTTACCGTTTGGAAATATCTGCATTGGTTCCGGAGATATTTAAGTTTGAAAAATGTGTTAAATATGCAAATGAGAAGGCTGATGACATCATTCACCCAACCCAATAGAACATCAAGAATATAAATAGAGCTATCTCGGTCAATTACTTGGTGAGCTAATAGTTCTGAAGGCAACACACCTATGACTGTAAAGAAATTGGTTCCCATGGCAACTCACTCTTTTCCAGTCCCCTCCAACCTGATTTCAATATTTTGGTGATCTCAGGCTAGAAATACATTTACTAAGGCCACAAACATGACCTAACATCTTTATATGCTGGCAGGATCATGCAGATGAGGCACCATTTGCAAATATCAAAACAGAACGCCAAAGGTGGTCTGCAAAGCTCTTAATGTCAGGGAGGTCTGGAACCCAGTATGTTTCCATGGTAACAAAAATGGTATGCTCATATTGTGGAACACATCTACTAGAATCTTAGTGCAAAGAACCAAGCACTTCTGATACAAATTGGCTGAGATATCTTTCTCCATCATACTTGATCAAAATTTGGTTGGGTTTATGACGTCATCACTTGGCTAATTTGCATATTAAGAAAACTTGAATATCTCCAGAACAAAAAGAGATATTTGAAAATGGTAAACAGCATTCTTCTTCTCGCACAGACTACGTGTTTATGTGCCAAAATGGCTTAGATAGGGAAGATGCAAATTTCGTCACAGTAGCACTTTAAACTTGACAAGCAAGAAGATGTAACAATTGTTATATGTTCATCAAAACTCAACATAGCGTCCATATACACCCCAAAGTCCCTCGCTGAAACAACCGGACGCAACTCTCCCAGTAAAGTAACATGTAAATCCAGATCTGCAGGGGTATTTTGAAGCATTTGACGGGTGCCAATTAAAAGCAATTTCGTCGAATATACTGCTGACACTCTTTGACAATAACGCCATAAAATCATGCTTATATCCACGGCAACCACCACCGTACGCACTTAGGCGAAGTAAAGTGAAATTATTAGTCTCTCCCGTCGGGGCTTTTTCAGTACTAATTTACAACGCTTTTTTGGGGGACTTCGGCCAGACTGCTTGTTGCGCAGTTTACAATTTCTTTTAGGAATTGAAAAATGGTCAGACCACAACGCCGGGGAAAACGTCCCCTACTCTCTTTGAGAAGTGAATGGATTTTTTAACGTCCCATACTATTTGGTTTCCAACAAGGGCTATGAGACGGAACCTCTCTCTTTACTCTCGACCCCCAGTATGGCAGCCCGATGCTCAATCAACTGAGCCACTGTTGCGCGGCAATTGTTTTGTGTCAAACCTGTCACCAGTTTGTTGATACAAGTGCGTTCGGTGATTTCTTTCCCCCACCAAATTTTGTCAGGCCTGACCATATTTCAAAGGCGCCGTCGTCCTGCGTCTGAGCGGGACAAATTCAATGAAAAATGACAAATTATGATTACACGCCATGATCGAAAGAAAACGACAATCAACAAAATTTGATGTCGCTTTTCAAGCCCGCAAAACTGCCATTGTGGGAATTGAACGACTTGAAGAACGAAAAAAACGAGAATACAAGCAATAACGTACCGAGGCAACATTTTCGATCGAAGATTCAAACTTTCCCGTGAAAACACTTAAACCAGGGGCAGCCAACGAGAATATAGTTCTAAACCACATAGCATCGCTTTGTTAAACATATTTTCGTATTTAAACGGAAGATATAGGCATATTTTTATCCCCTAAAAATGTTTCATCTGTTCGGATTTCCTAGCTGAAAGTCTAATGATCCGAAAATTATAGGGATCAAAGCTTAGCCAGAAAAAAGGCTCACGAAAATTCTAGGTGACCTTTTTAGGGTAAAAATCCGTTTAAAATGGGCAATTATACCATTTTTTAGATGTTCGAAAATCCTAGGAGAGGCAGGCAAGCAAGAAATTTTACAACAAACGATCCGAAAATTTTAGATCTCAAATCGTCTTCTGAACAGATATTTTTCGAAAAGTGACGTTGGGTGCCCCTGTTAAACGATTCAATTTCAATGTGATTGACACTTTTTGCTTAACAACGACTGCCGTGGTGTTTCGAGTGCGCCACGTTAAAATTGGAAATTTGGTCAAGACAATTTTGTCAATAGATTTGGTTGAGGCAAACAGCAAACATATCTTGTCAGCCTAGGCTAGTGCCACGGGCTAGTGCGTACGCGTCCTTATCTTTAATAGGTTAATTTGGTCTCAGTCTCGGTCTGCGAAAAAAGTTTGACATGACCATACACCGAATGAGACCAACAACACTAATGAAATATCTGCTTCTCTTGTTTTTGCTCCAGGCTCTATCGATGATGTATTTTTATCATCTTATGAGAGCCAAAACGTTACCCAAAGTGAATGCATGGCCTCATATTCGACAAGTGGCAGGACAACATGATCAAAGTGACCTCAAGGAGCTTCGAGTATCGAACGAAAATGGAAAGAGGACTTTAATCATTGTCTCTCATGGCCGCTCTGGTTCCTCTCTTATAGGTGATATTTTTAATCACCATCCTTCAGTGTTTTACATGTACGAGCCTTTTCAAACAGTCGACCGAGTTATCCGCAGAAGGAGAAGTGGCATTGACGAAGTGAATCATTGGGATCTTGCAAAAGAATTTCTCAACGGAGTGCTGCGCTGCAAGTTTGAGAATCAACTATTCTTGAACGATATTGAAACATACTACCGAAAACAAAAACACCCTCGAGTTAGTAAAGCAATCGCATCGCCACCGCTGTGTCCATACGAACCATCGGACACCAGATGGGATCCAAAGCTTTGTCCCCCAATGACCAGCCAATCTCTAGGTAGCGCTTGTAAGACCTATAATTTAACTGTTTTAAAAGTTCTCCAGTCTCGAATTCCCGAAAATAACATTAAGATAATCCTTGATGCTTGTAGCCGACCCGAAGTTGATTGCAAAATTCTGTTCTTGGTCAGAGATCCTCGAGCCGTTATTCCTTCTTCAAAAGCTCTTGGTTTTTTTAAAGAAGCTGCCGGCGACTTTGGTAAGCGTGGTACCCGTCTTTACAGTTACTGGCGGTGCAAAGAAACCGAAGATAACTTGGAAATAATCAAACGATTGCCGGATTCGCTACGACGCCAGATTAAACTGCAACGATACGAGGACCTGGCATTCGACCCTCTGAAAGCGTTATCTATCTTGTACAAGTTTGCTGGACTAAATGAATTGGAAAGCGTAAGGGAATGGTTAAATATAACTACGAGACAAACCAGAAACGATTGTAATGAAATGGACGGAGAACAGGCGACGTGCACCAAAGA
>NC_090880.1:31365248-31372748 GCF_036669935.1 Montipora foliosa | reverse complement strand
TTTGGTTTAACATTCTTGAGTGGTCCCTTCATTAATGAAACTGCCTATTCTTTTCATAAGTAATAACTTACAGCGTACAACAAGACCTAGCTTTCTCAGTTGTCCTCTTTAGGGTACAACATATTACTTCTGAGACAAAAAGAAAATAAGGTGAGGAGACATGCGCACATAAACAGGGGCGACATACTTAAACAGGCCGAAACGTGTTCAAATACAACTTTCATCGAATGATCCATCGGTATCATCGATCGTGACCTCTACGACAAACTTACCATTCCTGACAAAATTTGGTGCCAACAAAACCTGGACCATCGTCTGTACGACCTCTAACGTTCATATTTCTATAAAAGTCAGGTTCTTCGTTCTTTCTTTGGCGAATATAATCCTATAACTGTATAAGACCCACAAAATAGCGACGACTGAACAAGCAATAGTAGAAACCTGGAACCTAGCAATGACAAGACCGCTGTTACGTGAATGCGTGGACTCGTGAGAGGATTCGGCGGGAAGAGCTCCTGTCAGTCCTTCTGTCACAGACAGCGCATATTTATTGTTCTGGATTTTTAAGTTTCCAAATGATACAAAACATGGACCGGTTTCTTATGGAACAAGAACTACAAAGGTCATTCACGGTGCTTTCATGCAATTATACATGATCTATGTTTCAGTTTTTTGTACATGCTGGGAACAATGCCACTCTATACTGACAGTCGCGGCTCAGGAAATATTCAAATGTGTGCACAAGCATTGACTCAAAATGCATCTTGAAGGTTCTTAAGGTAGGTGTTGTTGGTCTATGAAATTATTTCCCGATCCGCTATTTGTCACAGAGAAATTACATTTTAGTATGTAAAAATCTTAATGTGTAGTCAACTCTTGCCTATTTAAATTAAGGTAAAGTTAGAAAATTAAGAGTACTGGCTGCCAAGAATAATAAATATTATTAATACCTGAACTGCGGGTATCAGATTTCCAGAATTTTCATTGGCTCGCCGGACACAGGCTATCAGTTCATATACCTACTCTACCTAATATGGTCAAGGAACGCGTCAGCAACAAAGCGAGCTGAAACATTTTTGCAGTTCTGAGAAAAAGTGGGCAACAAAAGCCGTTTTTGGACCGGAATTGACTGAGGCAGAAATAGATGCTTTAGTCGACATGGCGACCATGCTGTTCAATGTTGATCCTTGAGTTTTTAATAAAACAATTATTCTACTCGGCCTGCTGGATATAAAATATCCAGAGCGCTCTCGTAGAATAATTGTTACAGTGCAACGCGCCTTACTGTGGCCACCAAACAAACTTTCACATTCGACAATTACGTATTAATACGTCATCTCAACAACCCATGCAACGGTGTTCAACCTACAATTGTGCGAACTTTGCAAGGAGGCGTGACTGTCAATCAAATTCACACATCCTGATTGGCGGACAATTTGTAAAAAACTTTGTTAGGTGGCCACGGTAAGGCGCGTCGCAATGTAAATAGAATGATCTAAATCAAGTGAATGTACTATAAGTTACAGGTCGCCAAGAAAGCAAATAAATTGTACAAACAAAAATGGACCTGAAGTAGTATTATTATTATTATTATTATTATTATTATTATTATTATTATTATTATTATTATTATTATTATTATTATTATTATTATTATTATAACTTTGTTTAAGCCTCAAGGTTATTTGACCGAGCACGAGTGCTCCACTAATTGGGGAGACCACAAATCAACTGAAATCAGAACAGATCAAAACAAATATTGGTTTTTGCTGAAAGGGGAAAACCGGACCACCCGGGGAAAAACCTCTCGGTCGGAGTAGAAACTCAACCCACAAATGGCGTCGAATCCGGAATTCGATCCCAGGCCACCGGCATTGGTGAAAGGCGACTCCCATATGAAACAGACGGGGATGGATGCTCGTCGTCTCGTTTAGGGGTGTAAATTTTGGATTTTGGTCTCGCTTAGGGTGTTCTGGGCAAAGCGCCAATATTTTAAGCCGCCAAGGTCTCGTTTAGGGTTCCGCGAAGAAACACAGAATTACGCGAAGAGAAACAGAAGTCAAGTTTTCTTTTTAACTTGTTTTTAGGGGACAAAATTTGCTTAAGCCACGCCCGGATGGCCTTGGGGGTTAAATTCAAAATTTCCGACGAGCATCCCCGTCTGTTCCAAATGGGTGTTTCCCCCCCCCCCCCCCCCATCCTTTCCGGGGCGCAAGATCAGCCGAGTGGATCAGCGATTGGTGTGTTGTGGTTCGCTGCTATGCCCTTCCGATTTTTGAACACAATGAGGAAAATAAAAATGCACAGAAAAGACTCTAAAGTTCTTAACAAAGATTGGACAACGAACCAATGCCAGCTTTCAGTGATGTAGCCCGTGTCGGCAAAGACTCCGAATTCTCCAACTGATGTGTATGGTGACAAAGAAAACTTGATCACTCCAAAGAAAGACGCGCAGCACATTAGAGTAAATAAACGGTTTAGTCTACTGGATTCTTGATGGATTGTTCGTCTGAAAAATGTGCCATCGAGTGAAGCCTTCAAATTTCGCCACATTCGTGTTCCGGCTACGGAGTAGCCAATAGAGACGACTAAGCCCCAAGTTGCAAATGTTACATGGCAAATGAAGACCATGACTCTCGCCTCAGAGTGAAACCAGACCACTAAATCCGATAACAGCAAGTACAAGATATTTGACAGCGTTATTGACATCAAGAATGGCAAGTTTTTGAGGCGTGCGGGACCCAGTGAAGTCTTCGTCGTCTCCATGAAAATCAGGAGCACAATACTGAAACTTGAAGTTATGCAAGCCGTTCCTATTCCCCAGGAAATTATGCAGAATAGAACCATTGAACTAGAAGTGTTTTCACGGGAGGCATAAGGATCCCAAAACAGCACAAGGGAACGAAGAAATCCTGTTACAACCAGTGCAGAATTCATAACCGCAAAATGAGCTCTTTGTTTTTTAAGAATGGCTTTACGGCTTACAACGATACAAGTGATTGCAAAGAATGCTATTAAGGCAAAGACTGTTGCAAAACCGTACACATGAAGATGCCAAAGCAACTTCCATTCCTTAATTGCTACCAACCAATTTGGTGAAGGCTCGACCCAACTGTCGGGGGACTGATATTCACTTGTTTCATTCGAAGGAAAACTAGATATTGTTTTGTTAGAATTCATCGCCTCGACTGATTTCTGTTTATACGGCTCAAAAAAAAAATCCGAAGATACACCGGCAACGAGAAAGAGAGAGGATTCAGCGATTATTTAAAATCCGGCGGTTTTTGTTGAATGATCCGGAGGAACCGCTGACGACGAAAGTTTCCTTCTGAATTATCCGAGATCTTACTTGCCCCCATACAAGACGTCGACGAGAGCTTCAGTTACTGTAAAATATACCGACCACGAAGTGCCATGAAGTTTTGAATAGCTCCAGCTGCATTTTAAGACCTCCAATTTCGCATTCATAGTTTTCAGATAATTGGTTTCTACAACAATACACTACAAATACTAATTACTCGCTTGAAACTGAAACAACTTGTGATTACTGCCGAAAGAAGTTTTCCTGAAACGGAGTTGATAATCAGACAATTGTTGTGGTCATTTATACGTTTTAGCCGGGTCCGATTGGCTAGAGGCAAGTAGAGATTATTTGTCCATGAGGAATTTTCATTGAAACAAAAACGTTGCTAAGGGTTTTAGTTAAAGCATAACCATTTAAACGTCTGATTGTTTTCTTTCCAATGACTCAGTGTGGTTTTAGTTGTTATCTCCGTTTATATATACAGATTACACCTGTTCATTAATGGCCTTTGAAAAGATTGAACTTAAAACCTCTACTATCAATTTGTTTTCACAGACGAATATTTATAACTTGAGCTAAAAAGATTTCCAAGACTGCTTTTCTTATAATCCTTCTACACTAAGGGCGCGTTCGATTGACCCTATTCCGGAATAAGAATACCTGGAGTGATGATTAAAACGGTATTTTTGGCGAGTTTCGAAGCTGCACGGATGATAAAAATATGTTTAAAATAGCATTCTAGCAAATGTTTGACAATTTTAATGTTAATCTGCGCAAAAACGAAGGATTACGGTCAATCGAACGCACCTTAACAATTTGTTCCTAAGATCATCTGCCTCAAATATCTAAAATGCTAATCAAGGCGGATTACCATTATAAATACAATTAAAATTAGAACGGAAATTTCAAAAAATGCATGAGGTAATTTCAAACAGGTGTTGAAAATAAATTGGTTAAAAAGGTAAAGAAAAGCAAAAGCGGCACGGGAAAGAGGTAACTCGTTTCCATTTGAATGGTTGTGCACCAGGACTCGCTTTGAAACTGAGGCATGCTGCAACTCGTAAATGGGCTATTCATCTCATCGTAAACCCTGTTAAGGTGGCTTCCACCATTTCTTGGCTCCAACCGTTGTTAATGTATAACGTTTAATATAATTATTTTTTTGGAAGTTTTTAGCTCATTCATCCTCTTAGATAATTGCGGGTTACCGCAATTAAAAACCAGCTGGCTATGTTTCTCGCCAGGAAACAAAGTAAGCGGTCTCGGTACTTTAAAAATACCAAACTGATAAAGAAAAAGGATAATTCTGACATATTAGGGCCATTTATACGGGAGAAAATAAGACGCGTCTTAGCTAAGACGCGTCTTATTTTCTCCCGTATAAATGGCCCTATTCTTACAATGATGGTGGTTGTATCTTTTAGTCGCTCCCCTTAGAAACCTCACTTCTTCAAAATATAAAACCTACAGTTCTTAGTAAAGATTGGACAACAACGAAACTAATACCAACTTTTGATGACGCCAAGGTCGAAGTCGCATTAATTCTTCAGTGTATACTTATAGAGACTGTAAGAACTTGATTATTAAAAGTAAAAATAAAAAACCTCGCACTACATGAAGATAAATAAACGCTCTAGTTTATTGGATCCTTGGAAGACTGGAAACTATATAAAGAGAGAATCTAATTGGTCAGCAGTGACATTTGACAATTAAAATAGGAGGAGGTTTTCACTGCTAATGTTGTCATTGAGCGATATGGCTTCAATACAGAATACGGTTTCCGGTCTTCTACTAGATTTAAATATGGTTTTGTATTTCCTAACGGAATATTGCTTCTGAAAATGAATGAATGTTGTAGCACTCGAAACGCCAAGCTATTAATATTTGTTTTACTCATGATGTTTGTTAACGCTGTTTGTGTATTGTTTTTTTATCAAACTTCAATGGCCAAAGGACAAGTACTAATGTAGTTCTTTAAAGTCGCTTATTGTAAACATGATAGGCTGTGAAAAAGGGACCAAGGCGCATCACTAGTAGAGATATCCAAAAAGGCGATGAAAGTCTCGTGATAATTACGAAGGCAGCATTTTTTAAGAAACCTAAAGAGGTCTGGGGCCCGTTTCTCGAAAGTCCCGAAACTTTTCGGGGCATTTTCAGGTGTCAAAATCCCTTTTGTATCTCAAGAACGGAGAGGATTTAAGTCATCAAACTTAACAGACATCTTTCTTTTAGTTAGCTTGAAAACATGTTAAAAGATCGGCTTTCCAAAACAAGCGGTTTGCAGTTTCACAAACGGCTTTTCGGGCTCGAAAGTTTTCGGGACTTTCGAGAAACGGGCCCCTGACCCTCCGGCTGCCACGCACGTCATACAGTTTGTTTATTGGTGATATACGGCGACGCACTTACCTAGGAAAATATGCTTATTTTTCTTAATTATTATACAAGTTTTCAACTCTCAAACACGTAGTTCGTTAAGTTCAGTAGTTTACTTTAGATGCGCGTCTTTTTTTTGCCGCGAACTAAGAGGTTACTTCCGGTATCTTAATTAAAGGTGCTTTGTCGATTTTTCATCTGTGTCTTGCTTGCTGATCTGTAACAAGAACCAGGTTCTAGGTTCAAAATAAAGATAGAAATATACTCTATTTCTAAGGAGAGAAGTACATGTTGTCAAGAAACTGTCTTTGGATGATAGGCTATTTTCTAAGCGTTTAGGGAACCCCAGAGGTTCTTGAGAATATTTTTGAAACCGAGAGCACTTAAATGAATTTCTCGGCATTCATGTGTCCATACTTCCCCGCAAGCAAAAAGCATAAAAAAGTTGCAACTTTATATTAGATTAAGAGTCCATCCATCACCCAAGAGTAAGATTTACCCAAGTTGGCCTCAGTAGTCCCCATCAGCTCCAGAAGTGTCTAGTTTTATAGGGAGAGTTTCACGTCTCTGCGCATGTTATTGAAACAATCTAAAGCACTGATGCAGGAAACGGAAACAATCCCATAGTAATTGATCACTCTTTGGAAGAACTTTTGTAATCATTTCCTTTGTGTTATGAACCTACTGCATGCGAATAGATTACTTGTGCGTTATGACAACTCGTGCGTAGAATAAATGTTCGACCCGTACAATAAATTCGAGATCAAAAGTAAATTCGATATTTACTGTGTAAACCCGGAGTGTCTTCCACCAAATTTGGGCCTTAGTAATAATAATAATAATAATAATAATAATAATAATAATAATAATAATAAAATTCTTCTAGAGCGCAGCTACATAATCTCAGCGCGCTTAACAAAATATAGGAAATAAAATATGGGAAATATACAAAACTTACAAATACAAGAAGTTAAAAAAAAAGAAATAATGAAAAAAAAAAACGATGTAATAAAAATACATATGAAGTCAATTAAAAAGAAATGTGTATTTGCTTTAATACTCTCTGTGTTTAATTAACATCATCTAGTTCAGTAAGAAACCGTTAAATTTACAACTGCTAGCAATAAATCTTGGACATGCGCAAAACCGTGAAACTGTCCCTTTAAACCAAGTTTTGCGGGAAAATAAACAATAGACCCGGCTAACTCGATGTTGTACCCATTTCAAACCCTTTGGGAATAAAACGTTTTGTTACAGATATTTCCATATTATTTAAACGTAAATGCTACATAATGCAAATACAATACACAAAGATCTTAACCCCGGGAAATTTGAATTTGGTGCACTTTTCTGACGCTGATGGGGTCAAACCAAGAGAAAATGAGGGGACAGAGAGGGAGGCTCAAGGCGTTGGCCGGGATATGTCATGTCCACGAAAGTTATTTTTAGACGAGCGGAAGTCTTTGTTGTAGTGGAAGTCTGTCTTCTGAGACGTCCGCATGCAGTCTTGCCTCGCTCTCAGGTTCTTAGTGAAAAGAGAAAATGATGGCGCACGTGAAAGGCTGATGAATATTTATTTTCTTTCAAACATCGGACCGAGGTTGGCCTGCATGCAGACGTCTCGGAAGACTTCCGCTCGTCTAAAAATATCTTTCGTGGACATGACATATCCCAAGGGCTGGACCGGGAGCCTCCTTCTCTGTCCCCTCATTTTCTCTTGGTCAAACCTGATACTAGATTCTTACCCTTGGGGTATAATGGACTCTTGATTAGATAAGATAACGGTTCAATGAATCTTTTCTGATAATCGTTTAAACGTATTC
>NC_090880.1:31310248-31360248 GCF_036669935.1 Montipora foliosa | reverse complement strand
ACAAAAAAAATCAGCAGTGAAGAGATATAAATCCGTATGTTAAACAGCAAGTTCCTTTTTTTTTTTGTTATTCAGTTTCTATTTGCATTGGGTTGGTTTACGTCCGGGCTTGATAAATGTGTCAGAATAACTAATATTTCCATGGCGATAACGAGGCATAAGAAGCATGGAATGATTGATTATCCTTTCGATTTCGGTGGTTGTAATCATCGAAAAAACGATTTTCACATTCGGTTAGAGATTCAGATCCATTCTTTTCCCCCAAAGGTAAGCGTTACCACCTATGCTAAATCATTTTCTGTACGGAATAGCAAGGAAGTACACTCCGAACCGTGAGTAAATTTCTTCTCCGTTGTGCGTAGCACAGCAAGTATACCGTTCAGCCGTTCAACAGAAACGGCCGCTTAATCGTCAAGTCGTATTGCATAAAAGGGAAAATCCTCTGATTCAAAATATCGCCAAATGTTCGCCTTGCGTTAAATCACATGTGAGTGGAAAGAAAACATATGGACGACACAGAATTTATTGCAAGACGTAGAAAAACAGTGTAAAACAGACATGCGTCAGTCTTACTAATGAGTAACACAACAGTTAACGTTGTTATGCATGTACAGTTTGACAAACTGCAGAGTCGATATAGCCATTGTTAAGTGAAGCAAAAAGTCAGACGAGAGAATTCAACAGTGTTTGCTGTATATATAATAGAAGTCTTCTAGCCGGGATAGCGAACTCTGCGGACAAAATTTGATAAATTGTGGAAAGGTTGTTTCAATTTCTTGGTAAAATTTGAGAAGCAGGCCTGGGTTTTTTATTCACTGAAAGGCTTAGCTTTCATAAGTCTGCAAGTCAACCACTATCATTAAAATTAAAAACGGACTGATAAATCGACCCCCTATGCAATATACTCGCCGTCTTCGACCAAGTGCGTTTATTGTGGTTCGTATATACAATGAACTCATCTTAGTGATCAATGTGCACACATTCTTACAGATGTCTAAAAAAACCGTTTGCGATGTCGCGCGATCGTGCAATAATTTGCAATACTTGTTATGAGATAAGATTCTTTGATCACTGTTTTGACTGTGGTAAATCGATCGAATATGTTTCGTCTACTTATATAAGATTTTTAAAAGCATCGATATCAAAAGTGGAAATTAAAAGATCGACAACTTGGCACCAACTAACGTCTAAGTAGTCTTCGCTTGCCGGTATGAGACAAACATTTATATATCACTGTCCGAGTGCTCTTTCATTTGGCGCTCTTTTTGGTTTATCAAAACGTCCGTATCATTACTCCCAAGTTGAACCATTTCATCTTCATATCGTCGTTTTGGTAATAGTGAGTACGGTCTCTACAGCCAATCCTTAGCTTGCACCTGACGTCATTGGCGAAAAAAGTCTTTTGGAAATTTTTCTCTATTATCATGCAAAACGCAAACGACATTTTGTCTTTTGTTTTGTAAACCAACATGGCCGTATGTGCGTGCAAACATGTGGGAGTCAGGGTGGCTAAGTGGTTATCTATCGAGCCCCCCACCCCTGCGATCCGGGGTTCAACTCAGGCCCCGGCCTGCATCTGGGTGAGTTTCGGTCGCATCTCAACCTGACTCGAGGGTTTTTCTCCGGGTACTCCGATTTTCCTCCCTCATCAAAATCGACTCACAGCTAATCAACATCTAGCTGTGGTGCTGTGCTCCGACCTCAAACATGGACTTTGTAGCAGCAGCCAGAGGCGCCTTTGTATGCTTTCAGTCCGATATCGTGAGCTGCCCCTTTCGCAATTCAGTCCTCAATACTGCAAGAAAAGGGTGATTAGCACTGCCAATTGTTATTACTATTTATTATTATTATTATTATTATTATTATTATTATTATTATTATTATTATTATTATTATTATTATTATTATTATTATTATTACCAAGAATAACGGTAACCGGTATTAAACTAAACCTTGCGCGGAAGTGTGACCCATTTGTTAGCTGATCTCAGGTGCCCCACCTCAGGCTAGGATAATCCGAGATTGAAAATGTCACGCTGTCCACCAAATGGATTTCGTTCGGTGGCCCAGAATTAAACTTTACTGTTATTTGTAAACATCCATTTAGCTTCCTACGTGCATTTAGGTATCTTGATATTGCAAAGATTGTTCAGTATTTTATTTCATTTTTTTACACAGAGCAACACAGTGTTGAATACAGGTTCTTTTCTTTAATACCCTGTGCCTTTGGAAATTACAGGAGGATTTTCTGTAGATATGTAACGGATAAGTTAAAGCCGATGACAATCTGGTTCTCTTTTAACAGACTGTTGCTGCTGGAACGCTAAAAAGACAATTCACCAATGACGTCACTTCAACATTACAAAAATGGCGGATTTCCGCCATCCAGCAAACTATTGAATAAGCTTTGGACTTATGAGAGGCACAAGAGACACCGAAAAAAGGTAAATTGGCGCAGTACTATGTCGTTACTTCCACGGATAAATTTAATTTTACTGCCCAAAAACGCCCAAAAGTCATTGCGGTCGTTTATCTTTGTTTTGTTTTTTCTTTGCAATTGGTATATTCGTAACGTGTGACCGCTGGTTAACACGGTACTCAATAAAAAAACCACTGCTAAAACCCAATGAAATCCAAGTGTGAGGCACCGCGGGATAATTTACCATAGGAAATGGTATCTACAGTGGTTTGCGTAACCGCACCTA
Source organism: Montipora foliosa (assembly GCF_036669935.1). Classification (NCBI taxonomy): domain Eukaryota; kingdom Metazoa; phylum Cnidaria; class Anthozoa; order Scleractinia; family Acroporidae; genus Montipora; species Montipora foliosa. The sequence continues at coordinate 31,357,543 of NC_090880.1, read as the reverse complement.
TTGAATCATATAAAAAATCCCAAAGAAATCTACTTCGACCAGTACCGTCTTTTTGTGAAAAAAGCTTATGCGAAAGTTGATTGGTGTCCATTCCCCTTGATGTTAAACGCGATCAATTCATGAACAGTGACGGTCAGACCAATACCATCAATGAATCGTTTTAGGAAAAGAGAACTTGAAGTGCTGGTCATCGAGTAAATAACTAATTCAATATCACTGTCAAAATATAATATTAGTCATCGGTCAAAAAATTAGGATATCTTAAAAGGTGCAGTTGAAAGTTACCAGCTCTTGTCAAACTCTTTTAAAAGTCAACAGCTTGTATTAAACTCTTCTTGTAAAAATGAATTGTTTGTCATTTTATGATATGTTAGTAAAGTCAAAGGTCCAGTTGTCCATAGAATGCAAAATTAGCAATTATATATTACTCTTTTATCTCTGTTTTAATTAACCGTAACAACCTCTTTTCAGAAAAAAGTAATTTCTATTTTACAGATGCTTTCCAGGCCAGCTAGTAATTTTTATTAGCACAAGAATAATGGAATAATACACTGGCCACCATTTTTGCATTCAGCCAATTATGTCGCTTCGTCTGTTTCCGGCGTCAGTTAATCAACTTATTCCAGTTTGAGAGGAAAATGCTGTCGTTTCTCTGCGAGGCGTCGCATGATGAAGGAATTAAATTTTCCAGCTGAATTCGCTCGAAGAAAGAATTTTCCTTTTAAGAAAACCAAGCACTTTAAATGCAAATGTACAAAACAGTGTCGCCATGGCAAAACACCACCTTTATTACTCACGCGATCTTTCGTTTTTCGGCGAAACTGTTGCGAGTATGAAGGACAAGTATATTAATTCGCGAGTGAAAGTTAAGAACACTTAAGACTTCTCGAAGTGTACAGGCCTTGCTAGAGATTCTCAACGGATTTTACACCGCTCTTTATTCGCGTGTCTTTTACGCGTCCTTGCATCAGCTTTTTTGGATACCACGGTTGCAAGTGATTTTGTCGCCGTATAACCAACAACATCACAATGCACAGCTGTTTGCCCGGGAAAAAGATGCCTTCGTGCAATAAAACTGTCGAAAAGAGGTTTGAAAAGGAAAAAGAGGAGGGATACTATGAGAGGGTAGGTTGAAATTGTTCAATTTGACGTTGTAAATCTTGAAGTAACATTTAAGTTCACGCAAGATGAATACTTCAGCACTTGATAACATTTTCTCTCTCCGGAATTACTCACTAGTGGTGTGTTTTGTATCAATGATCGATTTAAAATAAATAGTCTGGAATTAGTTATTTACCCTGTAACACGCTTCACCAAAGATAAATATTGCGTTTCATCTCCGTCCGAGCTGATTAGTTGAGCACACGGTATCGCAATGTCAATTCAGTTAATGTGAAGTGTTATAGATCCGATGTTTTTCACTAAAATTTTTTTTTCAATTAGAAAGATCTCCTATCAACGGCAATAGAACATGAAAAAATTATAATTGGATTATTTTGCCCCAAAATCCTAACACATTGTTCATTTATATTTGTCGGTCATTTATGCCTGATTTGCTTACAAGGGACTGACTACAAACATCTAGATTTTGAAACGTTGCAACATGAGAGGACTTAATTCATTTCAACCACCCTGTTACATAAACAGGCAGAACGACAGATTGACAGAACGTCCAATACCTTATTTGGCATTTATAAAGCCATCAATTATTTTCCAAGTTGAATTTGTTTCGTTAAACGACACACGTTGCTTTCTAGCAAGATAATTTCAAGGCTATATGTGTTTCCCTGTAGTGCTCAATTTTCGCATTTCAATTTAAAAAGTTTCTCCAGAACGGGATTGTATTTTCGACGGATGTTTGTCAACCACGATTTAAGACTGAATTGAAGGCCCAACGGTAGCGATGTGTAGGACGGAGAGGGACGGACTAAGCAGTGACTGAATGAGTTAAGAATGAGTTAACCATCCATTTACTGATTTGATCGAGTTCGACGCATTGAATTGAGACCAAGTTCCTCGATGCCGGGTCCGTATTCACTACCGCGGCAGCCTGCAACTTCAATAATACCATCATGACACATTCGAAAGTGAGCTTTGAAGGTTTATTGCCAGAACCTTAACCCTAACCCTAACCCAGAACTTTACTAATGCTAACCGTGATTAGGCCTAAAAAATAATATTTTAGCCTAAGGTTAGCATTTCTGTAAAGGGTTGGGTCGCTTCAGTTATGCAACCTGCACTTTACACCATTCGTGTTTGTCCCAGGAAAGGAAAGGAAAGGAACTTTATTTTAAATGTCTAGTCGTTCTAGCGCTGGAGCACTAATTGGGGACACTGTAAACTGAAATTAACAATCAACACAAAGCAAGTCAAATGTTGGTTTTTGAGGAGAGGGGAAAACCTCTCAGGCTCGATCTTCAGACGTTCTATCTTCTATCCGTCGGAGAGAAAGTGTTGGTCTATGCAAATACAGTTCATCGAACTCAAGTGAATCAAACGACGTACTTGTCATGGCCTTAATTAGTTCAATTCAGTTCGTCTCATGTGAAGATCGACGTTTGGCCTTAGTGTCATGCCTTGTGTTTTATACAGCGATAGCGTGAATAAAATTAAACGTTGCGTGACTCAACAAATAAATGGCCGATGGCCGTCGTGACGTCATAGCAACTGAACACCATTGATCTTCTCTAGAAACTTTAAATTTGCATAACAAAGTCGACTTCTTCTCGGTTGCTAAAAACAATCACAAGAACAGTTCTGTTGGTGTCATTTTTCTTGACCCTCGTCCTAAGCCGTGCGATTGTTTTTTTGTCCAATATGTCATCGCATTCTTGATATCAACAACGACAGCTTACGAGTAAACTGGGGTCTCGTGTCACGTACAACGTCGAATCATACGGATTTGCGGCAAATATTTGACTAGTCAGGAAATATAAACACTCAAATTATGTGCAAACAGACGGTATGAGTACAGCATTCCCAACCAAACCTGTCGATCGGCGAATCAAGCAGCGACAAACTGAAGATTATTGGCACAGGGTACGAAGGTTCTATGTCGTTCATCGTTTCAAGAATCCTGTCACTGTTCACAACTTGTGAAGCAATCTTTAACTTGTGTACCTTTGAGTTTAACATCACCTGTTGGTTTTTATAACTGCATAACCGAGAGGGACACGAAAGTGAGAAGGATAAAATCCATCCAGTAAAATTCTCGTTATTTTCGTTAAGCTCACTCCATCGAACGATTCGATCATAGGCGCTTTTGGTCATTCGTGTGTTTAGTTGTATGTTGAATTAAGGCATATTTGTTATGGTGTCATCTTCCTTTGTTTTGATTTTCAGTCATTCACTGTGGTCAGTAGCTTTGAGCATAAGTTCATCGACCATATTTGATTTTACATTTTACATTTCTCTGGTAACTCTGAAGAAGATAGTCATTCCATTTAAAAAGGAAATTAAGAGATAGGTACTCTAAATTTATTTCTCATGGTGCCAATCTATATGTCAGTTTCATTTGTACGTATTATGTATTATGTATTATGCAGAAAGCAAAAATGGCATTATATTTATACGTTTGCTTATCTTTTGTAGCTTCAAAATGTCAAGCCTTTTCTTGATATAACTCCTCCAAAGGAACATCAACACCTGCAGTTGTCTGTCAAGAAAATGCAGGTATAGCTCAGTGGATTTATCTCTAGTTTATATCTGGTCATATATTCACTCAGTCTAAGCTACGTTTTGGTGAATGATTTCTGCCACAGATGCAACAGGAAAGGCAAGCAGCCATTGATAGACAAAATCAAGTAATTCTTTCAGCTCTTATGAAGATTAAACAGTCGCCAGCTAGAGTAGACAACTGGAACAAGGAATGGAAGCCAAGGTTTTTATCTCTTGATGGATTAAAACATTCATGATTGTTTGACAATTTTACTGGTTAATCATAATATATTATATAATTCTTTGGTTGGTTTTCAAAACAAACTGAGTGATGTATAAGCTGCAGACGTACTGATTGCCAACTGTGAACTGTGTCTGACTCATGAATGACTGATCACTGGCTATCTGCGGAGTTGTGGACTGTTTGACTGACAGACCACTTTTTGCCTGACTGACTGACTGACAGTCTGGGCGAGCGACCTAGACCGACTGGGAATCAGGTTACAATTGTAGCTTTCTAATTGTAGCTAAGTAAATCACGTACTAAAACTGACTCTACCTTGTGTTTTTTAAGCGATGATAGGCTGAAGCGCTTCAGGGATAGAAGAGAGAGAAGAATTAGTCTTGAAAATGAGGTACGTTCTTAATCTTCGACATCTGAGCCCAGTAGACGGACAGGGACTGTTGATGCCCCTGTTTCATTCTCCTAACATCCTTTGAAGCACATTTTTCGGAGTTTTACATATCAAGAAATGTAGTTGTATTAAATAATTTTGTTACGAATGTCTTTCCTCCTCTAGAAACAGCGCGACCGACTAAAGAAAATTCGACCATATTATGATGTACAAAAATGGGTAAGAGTTTCTCTTTCTAAAGAGCCCCATATTTGCTAACGTTAACTAATTTAATGTGTCCTTCACGTCAGGTTTGGGTATCCTACGGCATTCCTGGTCCTCTTGACTTCTTGCATTTTCCGTCGTACTCGGCCCTGAGATTTGGATCCGTCCACATTTTCCCGGATCATCAAATTTCCACTCACGCTCAGCTTCGCTTTTTTCCTCCACTTTGTCGACAGTTTACGTGTTTTTCGGTTGGCGTAAGCGTAGGTGAGGTGGAAACCGGGGGCGTCGTGGTCCAGTCAGGGAGGTGGATTAGATTCGGCGTGTCATCCGGTCTCTAATCCCGTTTTGACCTCCATCTGGACCTCGAATTTATCTCCACCACGCTTTTTTAAAAACCAACGGCTTTCCGGCTAATGTTCCCGTCATGATTTCGTTTATTTTGTTAGGGTTTCCATACTCGACCCGGCGTAAGCTCAAAGCCTTGAACATCATTGTGTGTAAATAAAGGCTCTTTCCCTTTTGAACTTTTATGTATGGCGTAAAGAACTCAGTGTGATACGTGACAGATAACACACCGGCGGTTTTTCTTGCTCTCTCTGTTCCAATCAGCCCAATTGATTCAAAGTTTGCAAGAAAACTTGCTTCGTTATTTCACAACTCTGGTCCAGCCATCGTTATGAGACAAGTCGCGGAAAAAGTAGAACTGGATTCTACATTCTACAACGGTTTCTAACTACTTGTCCTGCATTTCCGTGGCGACACAGTTTGCACGAAACATAGCGTATAACTAACCAAGAACTGACGACCTGCAACTGACTTTATTTTCAGGAGCAAGATTTTAAGAAGCACCAATACTATTTGTCGATGTTAGACGGAGGAACCAAAGATTACGACGAAATCGAAGATGAGGATGAGGAGGAGGTAGTTATTTTTTTTGTGATTGTGTTGAGATCGTAAGGTATACAATCATTTGATCGATGAACAGATATCTTCTGACTGACACTTTCAGTGGAAGGAAAGCCCAAACCAAAAACAAGTTTCTTGCCGTTTTGAGCAAGTTATGAGCACTGTAGTTACCCGTAATTCTGATTGGCTTATCGAACTGCATGTTTGCGCCCGTTGCGATTGATCAGCAATGTCCGCAGTCATCAGGGGTTAGTCAGTCAATAATTATATGAAAGGGTGGTCTGTTAGCACTCAACAGTTTATGTTTTGGTTATTTCGTTCAAAGAAGTATTCTTCTTCTTCGTATAACAAGATGATGATGATCCTGATTCTGCTAAAGACGGTTCCGCTAACATGTGCCTCTTGATTTTGTAGGAAGACGAAAGTGACGACGAAAGACTTCCCTCGGTGGTACGTGTTATGGTATTGACACATATTTTCTCCTTGCAAGTTCAGTACATTTTCAACCAGTAAAGAAATTTATCACCTAAGGGTTCTTGTTTAAGTATATCACCAAATTCTCATAACTGACAATAAGAGGAATGTATGGCATTCAGTAAAGAGAATTAATATTAAGATCTTGGGAGTGAGAGGTCTTAAAAAAGGAAACTGATTCGCTTGACAAATCCTATTATAGCTGCTCGAAAGAAATGTAAAAGAAAAGTACATTACTTTGTGATTGCCATCGGAATCTCTACCTTGCCCTTTGTTTTCAGGAAAGTCCGGTCCCCGAGAAAAAAGACGCGAAAAAGAAGAAGGAAGATCAAGTAAAACTGCCGCCGATCGAAAGCAAAAAGAAGAAAGATACTAATGGCAACAAGAAAAATGACTACCCGGAACATGTGGTCATTATGGATGCTGAAAACATCAACAGAGCTATTAAAGGTATGTATAGAAAAGACATCATTTCAGACAGCCCATGTCGTCTAAATTTTTCAAAGCGAGGCGCGAGGAAATTGCTTAATTCCGTTCAAAGGAGAAGTGGCTGCCATTGCAAAAATTTAGAGTGGAATCGTCAGACTGTAGTATATGTACTTTGGAAAAGCCCATTGCATGAAAATGTTTTAAATTTCCGTAAACAAAACGATCACTCTGTGGTTCCTTTCGATATGACATATATTCCTTGTTACTCATTCACTCCTTACGCGATTGATCACTTCAACTTAAAAGTTAACACCTGAGTTGTTAGTAATGACGGGGAACAGCTCAATCGAGCCGTCATGGGCACTAGTCTTGTTTATTGCTCGAATGACGTTCGCTCTCAAGAGCTTCTCTTGTCAGCTCGCTACGATGATTTTCCATCGTTATAAAATAATAGCTCTTTTCACGGTTAGTTTTTCTCATTTGCATTCCAATGTAATCTAGCATGTATGTGAGGCAATTTCGGGCTATTTTGTAGTTTTGACCTGAAATTGCCTCGCATCCACGTTAGATTACATTGTAATGCAGATGAGAAAAACTAACCGTGAAAATGGCTATTGACATCTGATAAAGTCTCTACCATACTGTTTATTTAATTACTTACTTTCGGTTTTTTGTATTCTCTGAAGAAAACGATAAAGGAAGCATACTTGAAGTGCTCGGAAGAGTTTCGGAAAAGAAGAAATTGGACAAGTTGAAAGCGAAATACAAAGAACTGTACGACAAGGTAAGAATCTGAATGCGCAATCACCATCCCGGCCCATCAATTTATCGAATTTTTGGGTCAGGCCTTGCATCCTTGCATCCGACCTGTCCAATTTTTTTTTCCCGGTCCTTCCTGACACATTCGTCCCAGCGCCTGCCTATCCGACACATCCTTCATCTCCTTCCTTTCGTTTGCAGGATTTAATGGAGGAGGTCAAGCCAAAAATCGATGAAGAGATGCAAGAAGCACTTGATTCCCTTCACTCTGGAGCAGAAGAGGATGCTAAACAACTTTACGAAGCGATGAAGGTTAGATGGCCGCGTTTTCAGTCTGTTTAATGCGGCTAAATCATGATATAATGCTCCATTTTTTTTCAGGGATTGGGTACCGATGAAGACATCTTGATAGATATTTTGTGCACGAGATCAAATGCGGTGAGTTCCTTGATTCGGTGTTGAAAGAGAAAAATTTTTTACACTGTATAGCATACGTGGACATTTATAAATGTATGTTTGCGTTGTGTGCATACACGACTTCTGTAACTTGGTAACTCGCATTGCTAACAATCAAATGACAAAGCTCTCATAGAGTACATATCGTGCTTTTCCTCTTGACAGGAGCTAAGAGATGTTCGAGCAGCTTACAGCAGAAGTAAGTGTTCCCTCTTCAACTGAAGTTTTGCATTATTAATTGTAAGCAGAAGCTGATTTTCTCTTTTTCTGTTTATGGTAGAGTACGACAGTACCTTAGAGGAGGACCTCAAAGGAGACACGAGTGGCGATTTGGAGACTTTGCTGGTGGAGCTCAGTAAGGTGCGACGCGAATACATCCTCCTGAATACGTTGCAAAGATCTATCTTAAAGAATATTTATTGTTAGTGTTTAAAAATCGAAAATCGAGAAAAATACGTTACATTTAGGGACAAAGAGATGATTCCACAGAAGTCGACAAAGAGCTGGCTAAGGCGGACGCCAAGGACATCATGGAGGTAAATATAAATCAAATTTCTTACCTTTGTGTGGTTCTACGACTGTCCAAAGTAGATAATTTCGAGTTGAACTTTTCTTCGTAGGCGGGCGTGGCCAGTTGGGGAACTGATGAAGGCAAGTTTATTAGTATCTTTACTCAGAGAAGCCGACCACAGCTTGGTGCGACCTTCCCAGAGTACAAGAAAGTAAGTAAATTAGACTCGCAGCAAAACTTTTGTCCGAGTTTAATGATGATGATGGCGAAGATAACGATAACCTCTTAACCTTGACGAGAACAACGAAGATAACGTAAGTAGTAATAATAATAATAATAATAATAATAATAATAGAGTGGTTTTCAATTGAGTGGCGAAAGTAATTAGCAAATTGCTTTGGTTTATGACTAGTTCACGCAGTGATTGGTTCAAAGTTCTCGCGCCACTTTTTCAACCAATCATAAGTGAAACCAAAACCAATCGTGACTCGCGAGTGCACATTTTCCCGCGCTTTGTGTCGGCTACGTGTAATTACTTCGAGGTTTGATTGGTTTACCGGATTGTCTTCGTCCTTTCTGATTGGCTAAAGTAAATACTTTGGTTTTGGTTTTACGACACTCAATTGAAAATCGCTCTAATAATAATAATAATAATAATAATAATAATAATAATAAAAATAATAATGATAATATTATTATTATTATTATTATTATTATTATTATTATTATTATTATTATTATTAATAAACTCCATACGATAAAAATAGATTGCCATTCCCGTTTGCGCTCACTTTCCAGCTGACCAAAAAAGATATCGCAGACTCAATTGACAGTGAGATGGAAGGAGATCTACAAAGAGCCTTTTTAACCTTAGGTAAGTACAGTAATGTCATTTGTAGGCACTGTGCAATAAAAAGGTTCGTGACTTGGTTACTATTAAAAGTGTGCCGGTTTTCTTTTTTCACCGCGAAAAGGGATTTCAGGCGCTTTGTTTCTGGTAAAAATAGGCTCGAACTGTGTTTAAGACGAAAGTTGGGATGGGAAATGAGATTTGGACCCTCCGCCACTACTGGACCTTTAAAAGTGACTCGTACTTGACAGCATCTTCAAAGAGACAATGCGTACGACCCGGGCATGTTCTTTCTCTGCATCTCACCAAATGCGGCTATTTATGCGCATTTTCAGATAAATCTCTCGTTGTTTTACAGAGTAAGGGTAACTTGAAATGTTACAATGGTTTTAATTCGACAGTTAAGTGCGTCCGTGATCCTACTGGCTTCCATTCAGAAAAACTCCATAAAGCCTTGCAGGACGGAGACACAAAAACAGTGGCGCGAATTGTTCTCAGTAAGGACAAGGTCAGTTATGTCACATTTAATTAGGTCGTGCTCTATTGGGATCAACCGTTTTTAGTTGGTTTTGTTAGTTGGGGTTTTTAATGTTCTATTCGAAAAAACCGTTTTCGGTTGGTTTGGTTGATCAACTTTTTCAACCGGCATCAAACTACAATAGGTTGAAACGGTTGAGAAAGCATTGGCAGCGACCGCTGCCGTCTACGCGGGTCATTTAAAGTCGGCCGCGGGCTCCTGCCGTGTTGCTTTCCCTCAACTTGTAACCGCTGAGAAGTCTGGTAATGACTAAACTCAGGAGTTACCGCGTGCGTTTCAACCGAAAACGGTTGGAAAAGTGTTCTACTGGGAAACCTCAACCGCTTCAGCCTAAACCGGTTGTGGTTGAAACGGTTGATCCCAATAGAACACGACCTTAGATTACAACTTTTAAAACTCCAATGTATTGATGCTCATTAGTTTCTCCACAAGCCATAGTTGGTCAGTTCACAATCAGAACACACTAGTTATGCAAACCCTCGACTGCGTCTCGAGTTTGCATAACTGTCTCGAATTCTCCCAACTCCCCCTCGTGTTTAGATGAGGCTATGGTAACACGGAAAACGTCCTCTATTGCTTAACTGGTGGTCAGCTTCAACTAGAAATCGGCAGGACACAAACTTGACCTCTGAGAGCGAAAACTACATCCTCTCATCAGTGAAATTTAATTTACTGCCGTACTGACTGATACTTGTTCTTGTTTTATTCAGGCACAGCTAAATGAGCTTGCAGCAGCATACAAAAAAGTTCACAAAGTAGAACTTGCAGATGAAATCGACAAGAAATGCAGTGGAGATTTAAAGACAGCGATACTTGCAAAGTTTGCTAAGAAAGGTATCAACTAGTCGTTTCGATCTGTGTATTTTGCCAATCTTTGAACTCTTTCGTGTCCTTTTTGTTCCAGGAAAAGAGGCGAAGGCGAAGAAACAACAAAAGGTATATCAAAGATATTTTTATAATCATATGGAAATATTTTGCTTTGGAACGAACACTTTCGAAAATGCATTAGTGCGAATTTAAACAGTCAAGACGTATAGTGGCTGCGCGTGTGTGCGGACATTTAATAAGCTAAAACAGATCTACACGTGTAGGATCCGTAGGATCCGAAAACACACGTTCCTTTTGTCTCGCGCATGCGTTAAGATATAATGCAAGCAAATACTCGATCCGCACGTTCAAAGCTCCAACGTCGACGTTGATGATCAACTTTTCTTTTTCTCCCGGTGTTTTTGAATTCAATTTATTTCGGTTTTTATTTTGAACGAAATGGATTACTCTTGAAGAGTATCAATAATATTTTTAAATGATTGATTTGTTTGTACCCATTAGTGTTCTGCTCCTTTTGTCAGTGTACCACTTTGCTACGATATCCCACCAGGCAAGCGCATTCCCTCGCCTTGATTAACCTAACTGCGATGCACTTTTTTAGCCGGTCGAAAAACCCGCTGAGAAGACGAAAAACGACGCTGCCAAGGGAAAACCTAAGCCAAAACCAACGGCAGCGCCAACGAAGGATAAAAATGCAGAAAAGAAGAGGAAAGAACAGGAAGCTGCTGCTGAGAAAGACGCTGATGAACTGGCAAAGGCGGTTGAAGGTAAACGGTGCCGTTTAGAATTTTACTACACTTAACTGTATTTACTGCTATTTGTTTAATTATATGCTTTATTTGTTTGGCTCTGAAGAAGTTCAATAGAGAAAGCATCGACTGTTAGATAGTGTACTTCGAGGCTTTACATTCCTCCAATGCCAATGCATATTGATGCCGCTTACGGTCCCATTGGCACCGCTGTTTGCAATGGTGTTGCAGTGGTGGAACGTTCCTAAAGTCAATTTTAGTCTTTCTTAACGCCGCGACGCGGTAAACTGAAGCACGTTTTGATCAACAATGATGATCACGATGACGTTGATGATGGCTATGGTGAGGATGATGATGTTGACGTTGATTGTGATCGTTGATTATGTCGATGATGATAATGATGACGATAACGACGATGCCAATGGTTCTTTTATCCTTGATTATACGTTCTAAAAGTTGTTCCGTCAGAATAATAAAACTGACCTCGTTGTAATATGAGCTATCACGCGAAGACCTGCATGTAAACCAAATACCTACTTAAAACACTCTTTTTTAGCTGAAGATAAGCCGCGGATTGTGGATATGTTAGCGAAGAATTGTTCAGATAAATCCAAGTTAAAGAAGCTGCAGGAAAAGTACAGGAAAAAACAAAATAAGGTGGGTGGATTAAAAAAAGCCCTCATAAAGCTATTAAGGTCTATTAATATCGTGGTCATTTTATTCCCCATAAAGCAAAGAGGAGAAATTCGAAGAAAAAAGTTCGTCAGACTGTTGCCGCTCCTCCCCTGAAAAACAAGTTTTCGTGTTGACCTAAAAAATTGAAAAAGCCAAGATCCGAAGATGTGGCGTTTCTGATGCACTCCGAATGGTCCCAGCCGATTCCAGATTCTCCTTGACACGGGAACGGTAAATGGGTTTAATTTCTTTTGTAGGATTTGCTTGAGGCTCTTAAACCCATACTGGACGAGGATTTACAGAAGGCTGTGGAATCACTGTTGATGGAAAGCGCTGTGCATGATGCCAAGAGTCTGTATTACGCTATGAAGGTAAGAAAAGTAAAGTTGATATTCTTCACCATGCATTTGCATAACGTTTGAACATGCTCATCTACTGAAATGATAAAAGAACAGAAGGGACATCGCTACCCCTTGTTTAACCCTTTAAAGTAGTCGGTCGTATTTCAACTAGCAATGCTTTTAATAGAGGTGGTCTCCAGTTGTTTGTTTCTTTTTTGTGGGGGGGGGGGGGGTGGGAGGGGGAGAGGTAGGGGGACCACGGGTTAGGAGGCTTCCTTGCCCCAAAATCAACAAAGCTGATATGATCGGTAAAATTTCTTAGTGCTAATGCGTTTCTCCTTGGGGCCACAAATTGCCTTCTTCAAAAGTAAGACAATGGTAGTCCAAAACAGAAGACCCCAAGCTTTCATCAAAGAAACGGTTATGTAACTGTGAGGACGCAATCGTCTCTAAACTTAATTACAATTTTCCGTGTCACTTCCAAGTTTTGCTATTTGCAGATGCTTTGGTAAATACCGAATTGAGACATTCCTTGAAAAATTTTTTTTAGTGCGTTTCTAACGCTTGTTGCTGTGTTTAGGACTTGGGTACTGATGAAGATGTTTTGATTGAAATCCTTTGCACCAGAAGCAATTCGGTAAGTTATTTTATAATCACAAAGACTTTGAAAAGCATCCACCCTTCTCGAGGCAGTTGCAGGGAACGTCATAGAACCCACACGTTCTTCAAACAGGATAAAGCACAAAGATACCAATTTTGTGGTCTGTGACTCTTTCAGTCCTGAGAGCACCCTTGAATCGCAAAAGCTGTTTCAAGAATAAGATTGTATCGGCTACCATTAACTTCACGCCAAAACAGAAGTCCCTCACATATATTGTGTGGTGTCGGCTGATCAATCACAAAACGTGTTTCATTGCATTTCGTTATTGATAAACACTTTTTCCTTCTCTTCACAGCAAATAAAAGAAATAAATTCAGCATACAGCAAAAGTACGTTCGCCTTATTTAACCTTCTATAACGGTTCAGCTTGTTCGCTAGCTTTTTTAACTCCATCAAGTAATACCATATGGTTGACTTCTCTTAGTGTATGAGAGTTCATTGGAGAGTGACCTAAAAGGAGACACCAGTGGTGATTTTGAAGCTTTGCTTGTGGAGCTTAGTAAGGTACGATCGTTTTCCTGTAAAAAAGTGATTATTAAAGGCGTGGTCGTGTATAACGATAATGATGATGATGATGATGATGATGATGAGGAGGAGGAGGAGGTGGAGGACCAGGAGGAGGATGAAGGTGAGAACGAACGACGACGTGCGGATTATGACTACAAATGGCCTTTGTCCACCTCTATTCCTCCCTCCTCCCCCTCCCCCCGTCCTCCACAAACTATTATTTCCGTTATTCCGTTAACATGCTCTTTTGCTTTGTAGGGTCAAAGAGATGAATCAACCAAAGTCGACAAGGAAATGGCTAAAAATGATGCCAAGGAGCTGCATGAAGTAGGCAATTATGGCTTTACGTTATTAGAGAAATCTAGCATCGTAAGTTAAGGTTCACTCCGCAGCCAGCTTGACAATCAAAAAAACTCGGTTCCTAAGTTACACTACGGGCCACGAACTCGGTTAGTAAGAGATATTTGTTATATGACTAGCTCCGTGAGCGGGCAAGCTGAACCAAATCCCGCGCTGTGATTGGCTACCCGAGCGGGCAAGATGGAGCTATCTTGCCCGCTCGAGATTTCTCGCTTTGTCCCGCAAGATCAAAGATCATGTTTTGGTGTTTTATCGCATATAATAAATCCTTTATTGATCAAGCCTGTTCGGTCAAGATTGCTGGATATTGGCCTCGTTCTTTTTTTTTTTTGCGTGATTATGGACCTCGATTTCGTCTCGGTCCATAAGCACGCAAAAAAGTAACTTGGCCAATATCCAGCCATCTTGACCTCACGCTTGGTCAATAACCCATATGTATCGCATTTTTACTGAAAGTTAGCGTGCATTCGAAACGTCAAGTTAACTTTCAGTAAATAGGCGTTACAGTATGTTTACAGCCGCCGCCTGTGTGTTATTTCTCATCAACTTTTCAAACGTAGGAGACAAGCTAGAACAAAGGGTTAGGGTTAGGGTTAGCAGCAGCAGCAGCATTCCGTTTGCCGTTTCGTGTAAACGCAGTGCTATATCTTATTTGGCAAAACCGCAACCCATTACTTGTGGCTTGCTCGCTTGCGTTTTCCCGCGCTTGAGTCGGTCACATGTACTTGATGCGAGTTTTTATTGGTGGTTTGATTATTTGTTCTGATTGGTTACTTAACGTACGACGTTCAATGTTAGATTCAGCATGAAAGTGCAACGTTTAGTTAAAACTGCTATTTGGCAGTGTTTTGAGCATTTTTGGAGCAACAACCTCAAAAAGGTCCTTCTATAAAGTTTAAAAAGACAGCTTTTGTAATCAGAAAATTGCCCGGGAATACTTCATCATTCTTTTTTCCTTAGGCAGGATCGGCTAATTGGGGAACCGATGAGGGCAAGTTTATTCGTATTTTCACTCTGAGAAGCCGACCACAGCTTGGTGCAACATTCCCAGAGTACAAAAAGGTAACCGAATTTGGATTAATCTCTTAGGAAAGGTAGATAAGGTATGCGTTAATCTATAAAGAAAATATAAAGAAAATATGTATCTAAGCAGTTATCCCTTTGCGTAATAAAAATGTAAAAGTTTTCTCGGTTTTCAGTTGACAAACAAAGACATCGCAGACTCCATTGATGCTGAAATGGATGGCGATATGCAGAAAGCGTTTATGACACTAGGTAAGACGCATTTTGCTCTGAGAAAAGGACGAGAATAAATATGTTACACGTGTGTCACTTATGTATTCCCCATAAAGCACTGCGAGAGAAGCATTGTAGTCAACTATACTCGCGGGATTTTTTTAACTCATCTGCAATTTTGATGCTGCTCGTTTCCTTTCAGTCAAGTGCAGCCGTGACCCAGTCAGCTTCCGACTGGAAAAACTGCAGAGAGCATTGACAGAAGAGGACACAAAAGCAGTGGCCACCATCATCCTCCCCAAGAATAAGGTACTTTGGTTTTTCTTGGCCCTTGTATCATCACTGTGGATTACGTAAAAACCTTTGACAAGCTTAGTCTTCATTCATTCAGCAGCTCATTATACTGATTTCTTTTGTCCTCGACAGACGCAAATTGATGAACTTGCAGCTGCGTTCCAGCGAGCTAATAAGGTGGATCTTGCAGGCGAAGTTGACAAGAAATGCGAAGGGGATCTAAAAACGCTCATACTGGCCAAACTTGGTCGAGGTAAATATTGCTTATAAGGTTCACGGGAAAAGTTGAAAATTTCCATAGCATGTAAAAAAAGATGTAACTAACATAGAAATCATTAAGAACGTCCTGCCTCAATCCATAAATTACTAGTTGCACTGCTAGTTTCAATAACCGAATTAAAGGGGCACTGTGATGAACTGCGCATGCTCGAGTTTGTCTGCTCTCGAGTCCACGGAAAAGTCTAGCCGCTATCATGGATTCACGCGTGAGTCACGTATATTCGCCGGTCAACACTAATTTCCATCCCTCAAACTGACATTGGACATTTCGTTACAATTACACGACGCAATATCCCATGTTAATATTGACAAGCTTACCGCTCTAAAAAGAATGAAAACAGGCAGAATTACAGCTTTAGTTCAACAAGAAATAGCGTTTCTAACCTATGCCGCGCTGATCTACAGTATTTAGGTCTAAAAACCCCGTTGAAGGCGGTTAACTTTCAATTGCTTTGCTGGGTACTACTATTTCAATACTCTAAAAAATTCGATTTTCCGGTAGGCTGTCTCGTTAGTCTAGTGGATATCGGAAACTGCAAGGTGAAGCCATCGATCCGGGTTCAACTCTTTGCCTCGCCTATTGTGAATCTTCTCAGCTTGTTTAAAATCTTTGTTTCGTTGAAGTAGATTTGAAGTCTAAAGTAGACTGTACGTCGTATAAGTTGAATAAAAAGGGAAATGTCAGTTTGAGGGATGGAAAGAAGTGATGACCGTATTCGCCGGAGTTTCTTCTTTGTCCACCATGGCCCTCCCCAGTGGACACCCTTTTGAAATTTGTCGATTCAACTTGAAAAACGTTAACCGAACACTTTTCACGTTTTCACAAGACGCTAGCGCATGCGCTTCTCGTGACAGTTTCCCTTTAACGACTGACACTCCGGTGACACGTGCTCTCGATAATTTATGGGTTCTACTTTCACCGCTGTATAACACTCCCCCACACACCCCAAAAGAAAAAAATAATAATTAATTGATATTTCCTGAGCTACGGCTACGGCTACGGCTATGACAACGCCACGAGGCAAGAATATTATTGGTTAAAAAAGGAAAAATATTCGTGTTGCATGTGCAACACGAATTTCCGTGCATTTCTCTGCCGTACTCCCCAAAACAACAGGGGGTTTAAGCAAAGACGACGGCTACGGCAACGAAAACGTCAGTCCAAAATATAACTTAGCGCTATCGCAAGTATTTCGCGATTATTCCGTCTTGTTCACCTTGTACAGTACAGGCGAACTATCCTGTAACTGAATGGGTACGAACGGTTTTAAAGTCAAAACAGAAAAGGACTGTTTCGTGGTTATATGCTCACGTTGTCGTCAAAACCTAAAATTTGGTGATTTCACGTTGTTGTTTTGTGGAATGCGGCAAAAAATGCACGGAAATTCGTGCTGCACGTGCAACACGATTCTTTTTCCTTTTTTAACCAACGATAGCCGTAGCCGTCGTCTTAGCTTAAACTCCCTAACAACGTGAAATCACCATATTTTAGGTTTTGAAGACAACGTGAGCATATAACAATGAAACAGTCATTTTCTGTTTTGACTTCAACACCGTTCGTACCCACCCAGTTACAGGATAGTGCGCCTGTATTGTACAGGGTGAACAAGACGGAATAATCGCGAAATACTTGCGATAGTGCTAAGTTATATTTTGGACTGACGTTTTCGTTGCCGTAGCCGTCGTCTTTGCTTAAACTGCCTAATATTCAGCATGAGGGCATTTCGTCGTCATTAACCGTGTCTGTTGAAAGCCTGAGAGTTTTGAAAGCACCTATACGGTATCACAGCACGAATAGGGCACATTAACGCTCTTGAACGAAATGTTCTGCAATAAAGTACTGTGTGCTTAATCGTTTTTCTTTGACAGTTCCAGACGCAACAGGGAAACAACAGAAAGGAACTGGCACCAATCAACCCAAAAGTGATGGAGAGGTCACAGATCAGGAAAACAACGCACCAAGCAAACCTGCTGTGGAAGATCCTAAAGCACTAATGGAGAAAGATTTGGATGAACTACGCAAAGCTATTGATGGTGAGTTAACCTTTCTCGAGTACGCCCCGCATTAGAATTACTGCAATTTGTTACCTTGGTTTTTGACATTTTGTACGAAAGCACTTTCTGCAGCCCAAGACACCCGGGTAGATGAAATAAAACTCTAGCTTTTCGTTTACCTCCGCTTGTCTCTACCTCAGCGTGTGTAGCTGGTGGGATTAAAACACTGGACGAGTATATTACCAGAAACCCATAAGACTTGAAACGTGTAACGGCCCCTTGTGTGCTGGGAAACAAGCTTCTGAATATTCAATTTGTTAAGTACCATATTTGGAACAACAAGAGCGAGGGGTTTCCAAATATGGTACTTAGCACTGAAACATTCAACCAATAAGTTCGCACTGAATATTCGGAAGCTGTGAACGCGCTTACACTTTTCAACCCTTATGGGTTTTTGATATTACCTATGACAGTGGTATCTGTTCGGCGGCTCAGTCACGAGAAGAATGGTGGCGAGCCTGTAGCGCCATTAATTCCATCCGTTACACAATTTGCCCCCTTCCAATCATTAGCCTTCTCTATGTGTTTTTTCTCTAACTGCAACGATGCCATGCACTGGACCAGGATATCAAAATGGCATTCTGTGCAAATGTCTTGGCTTTGCCCTTCTCGCACCTTCGCCATTTTGAACTGATCTTTCCCCTGCCCCGACACGTAAGATCTTTGCTCATTCCTCAGTAACTTTCTTAAATAATGTAAATGGCTTTCTTTCTTTGTTTTTCAGATGGAGATAAGGACAAAGTTGTAGATATTTTAGCGAGACATTGCGATGAAAAGTCGAAACTGAAAGACTTCAAAGAAAAGTACAGGGAAAAACACGGCCAGGTAAGGGAGATCAAAATATCACCTCGTGGGTGACGCCTAATACTAAAAAGTGTTGCCCTCATCTTTGCAGGCCTTCTAACTGTTTGGTCATGATTCACTTGGGGGTCGTCCTTTTGTTCGGGGCTCTATTCGTACCGTGATGTTTTGACGCTTCATCGTCATAATTTGCGCATTGTGTATTAAAATATCGTCCTCTTTGCCTTCAAATTATTTTATTTAAGGACTTGCTAGAAGCCGTGAAGCCTGTTTTGGATGAAGAACAGCTCCAAGACGCTGTGGAATCACTCTTCATGGAGGCTGCTTTATATGATGCAAGATTATTATATAATGCAATGAAGGTAAAGACGTTTTTTTCGAAAATTGAGTTCCGCTCATGTTAACTTGAAAAGCCAGACGAAAGGCGATATGAAATGCCTCTAAGACAGCTTGCGCTTGAATCATTCAAGACCTGGACCAGCGGAGGTCTGATTACTTACATACTTTAATAATGCTCTTCAGGGACTGGGCACCGATGAAGACATCTTGATTGAGATTCTTTGCGCAAGAACCAACGATGTAAGTTACTAAAGGCGTTTTGTTGATTTATTGCTAAACAAGTGTTAATATTTACTG
Organism: Montipora foliosa; assembly: GCF_036669935.1. Classification (NCBI taxonomy): domain Eukaryota; kingdom Metazoa; phylum Cnidaria; class Anthozoa; order Scleractinia; family Acroporidae; genus Montipora; species Montipora foliosa. Next base: position 31,338,699 of record NC_090880.1, on the reverse strand, counting down.
ACAAAATTGTTTCTGGAACTTACCTTGTCACTTTCGAGACAAAGTTTCCATGACTAGTACTAGCCTTGACCGCAGAAAAAAATGACTTTCTTTTAGGAAATGGATGCTATTAGAAAGACCTACGCTGACCGTAAGTAACGAAAAATTAATTTTTTGTCCCTTACAAATCGTTTTTTTTTACCACAATTGCTTGTAATCTCGCAGTCTCATTGGCTAATTTGCTGTTGTCGATAAGAGTACAGACAACGATGAACCAAATTCGATTTGTTGTTATTTTTTCGTGAACAGCGTTCGGAATTGTAAGCAGTCTCTGGAGATTCGGTTGAGTTACTAATTTTTTTAAATGCACGTGGCCAACCAGCTGATCTAAGAATTAGGAACAGGAGGCTCTACTGACTAAATGTATAGCGAAATGTCTGGTTAATTGTGAACGAAGGCTTCGCCGATCGCGAAATCCTGAGCCGTTTGCGCAAACTGAACTAGTTCTGCGCATGTTGAAAAATGAGTAGGTTGTCATAGCGGTCGTCAGAGCGTCTGCACCTTTCAATAGCCGCTGACTAAAGTTTTCAAGTAAGATGAGAAGAGCCTTCTTAGCGGCTTACTTGAAAACCTAAGCCAGTCCTGATTTTTCCCATGATTTTCTCGTCCCGTCCCAACTGACTGTCTCTGGGTCTCCGAGGTTGCTGACATCTTTGCGTGTTTTCTTACTTATTGTTTTGGTATCTACAGAATTTGGCAGATCGCTAGAAAAAGATATTAAAGGAGACACGAGTGGTGACTTTGAGGATCTGTTGGTTGAACTGACGAAGGTAAATAAAAAACGTAGATCAGTTTGGATATTTACAACCAATGCGGTGCTGTTCCCAGCCAAAGTTGACCCATGCAGGATTTGCACTTAGACCACTAGATTAACGCAAAAGATTCAATGATGACTGTCTTTGTAATTTTGTTATTTTCAGGGAAAACGAGATGAATCCAGCAAAGTGGACAGAAGCCTCGCAAAGACGGATGCAGAAGCGCTTATGCAGGTATCGACAAGTTCAATTAGTTGAGAATTCTGTATTCTGAGAGGCAGTGTGGCCCAGTGGTTAGGGCGCTTGCCTTGAGAACCGGAGATCCCGGGTTCAAGACCTGCTCTGACCACTCGTTGAATTTGATCCTGGTTGTCCCTGGTTCAACTTGCCAGCTGCACTTGTAAATTAGTAAATAGCCAACTGGTTTGGCTCCGGCCGGTTGGGATTCTTAACAATTGTCGTTGTTCTGTTCCGTCGTTTCGTTGTGTTTCATTGGCCCTGAAAAGCCGCTATGGGGAGTGGTCAATTAAGTATGTTATTTTTAATTAATGTTTGTATGTATGTATGTATGTATGTATGTATGTATGTATGTATGTATGTATGTATGTATGTATGTATGTATGTATGTATGTATGTATGTATGTATGTATGTGCATCAGTCCATGCCGGTTATTCTCTTCCTCCATTTTCTTAATGACCTCTCTTTCATTCGTTTTTCATTAATAATATCTTTAAGGATTTTGTTAAAAGTTTATGAAAAGCAGTGTGAGAAGCTAAGTTATTATGTCCTTTGTTCCTTATTTTTCTTTCTTCATCAATATAGGCTGGGTATCTTGGAACGGACAAGAGCAAATTTACAGAGGTGTTTACTCAACGCAGCTTCGCGCACCTTAAAGTCATGTTCCAGGAATACAAGAGGGTAATTATTTGCAAATGGACTTTTCTGTTAGTTTTTTTCTGTTGAAGATAAAGATGATTATCATGATCATGAGATGATGACGACGAAAATGATGATGATGATGATGATGATGATGACGACGACGGTGACGTTGGCGATGACGATGACGATGACGATGACGTCAACAATGATGATGACGACGACGATGATGATGATGATAAGGATGACTACTTTTACGGAGGACTACGATGATAATCGGATTACGATGAAGAGGCACTAAAGGCGACAGTTTAAATTCTTTAAATATATCGTTGCTTGACAGGGTGATGGGCTCCTGTGCTTGATTAATCTTAGGTAAAAATGCCTGTTCTTGTATTTTTTAGATTTCTAACCAAGAAATGGAAACAACAATTGAGGAAGAAATGAGTCACGATATGGAGAAAGGATTTTCCGTGCTTGGTAAAATAAAGAGTTAAAATTGGATTCTTTGTTTATGGTAAAAACCATGTAAAGGGCTGACGCCTAGGAGACACATAGTCACATATCGAGACTCGGTAAGAAAGATCTTCAGGTATTGCCATGAAAAGAACTGGTGATGACCGTCAGACGTCTCCACAACCCCTCGACATATTGTGCGGAAGTTACGTTTGGAGTCCAATGATCTCTGCTAGTATTGTCACTGGATCACATCAGGAGCTCATGAGCACCTGATCATATAACTCCTATTTACTGACGTGCTTGGTAAAAACGCAATCTCTTTGGTTGTGTATCGGCTAATTCGTGATCAGTGTTAGTGACTTTGAAGTCTGTAAAAAGGTGATTGTTTTGTTTAGATCCACCTCTCAGTCTTGTTGATCAATTGTCTATTTAGTAAAACTTTAAATGCTAATCATGTTTTACGTTCTTATCTCTTTATCCCACTTCAGTGAAATACTCTCGTGATCCCGCACGTTTTTACGCTGCAAAACTGCACAGTTCTTTAGAGAAGGAAGATACAGACACAGCAGGCCGTATTATTCTTACGAGCACAACAGTATGTAATTTGTCTCTTAGTATTTTTTTACATTGTCTTGATTCGTTTTTGCTGTTGTTAGGGTTAGTTTCAGGGTAAATATTATAATAGGTACGATATATCTAGAACCTAAATTCTAGTACCGTCAGTTGGTATTTGAATTATTACTCAAGAAGAGAATTACCATTATTACCGATACACGCGGGGATAAAATCTTCTGCCCCATCGATCTAGGAGCTTTCGGTCAGCGGGCCAAATGTTAAGCGTGTGGGCTGAAAATGCATTTACCTCCCAGCTTCTGATTGGCTGAGAAGATTTCGTTTACCACTCAGATTCTATGGAGATCATTTTACGAGACTCTTTCAGGTTTTTTTTTGTAAAACTCTTCAAGAAGAGTGTGAGATGGATGAGCTTCTCAATTTTCTCCTTGAGCGTATAAAGTCTCTAAAAATCTGTGGCATCTTTTTTCTTAAGTTATAGATCATGCTTAGTACTTTGGCCATAAATGAGCATTTTCCCCTCTAAAAATGATATTGTTTTCCTTTTCGCACATTATGTCCTAAACGATTCTTCTGTTCGAGGGACAAAAGCATTATGGAAAAGTTAGCCTTCTTTTCCTAAGATCGATACCCGCCATACTATTAGACTATTTTTATTCGACTTTCTTCTTGGTGTAGTCCGTATTTCTCTGTCCATTTCTTATATTTATTCTCCTGAGGCATTTCTTTTCTGCTGTAGGATGAGTTAGCGGATTTCGTAGCTGGATATAAGTCCCTGTACAAGAAAGATCTCAGGATAGATGCTGAAGCGAAATTCAGTGAAAATCTGAAGAAACTGATCCTTCCCAGGCTAAAGAAAGGTTCGGTTTATTTTTTATTTCTCTTATCACAAACTGGTGTAATTTTTCAGGTATGCAGGTCTGTAAAACCGATTGTGTAATCGATGGGCACCGAAAATGCGGAACCTGTTTCAAACGTGGAAAGAGGTGATGCTTAGCCTTTTTCAATATATATGTTAAATTTGTACCGGTGCGAAGGACCCGGGCCGGAAGCGACCTTTGAAGTATCAAACAAGCCCGAGAAAAGGTGGCAGTCCCTGTGTCCACGTCTCTGGGCTACTTTGATACGAATAAATAGCTTTTTTCAGCAAGATCCTTGCCATTGAGTAGACTGGTAGTGATTGCTGTGTGTAATAAATTTGATTCTCTACGACCACCGCACTATATGTTAATTTACATACTTTCGCTTTATCACAGGAGCAGAGAAACAAAAGGAAAAGGTTGGTTTTATCTGAGTCTGTCTTTTTTTTTTCTAAATCTAATTCACAAGAAAAACTCGTCATGAAGAATCTCTTAGATCTGAGCACTTCACGTGTTGGCGATTGACACTGAAAGATCAGTACACAATTGACAGAATTGTGTTCTAATTTATTCTACCAGGAGAAAGCGGGCAATGCAAGCAAAAGGAGTTTAAAGCAAGGTAGCTCCCCTGGAAAAAAAACTGACCCAAAATCTTCTGTTAACAAGAGGTCATCTAAAACAGTCAAGAAAGGCCCACCTCAAGTCGACAACATGGATTATTCAGAACTACGAAACGCGATTGATGGTAAGCTGCTTATAGAGCATTTTCAAATGACGTCACGGCAGCCATGTTAATGTTCCAAAACAAAGAAACAGCGGCCATGTTGCTGTTCCAAACTAATCCTCTGTGAATTGAACTCTATTTTTATGCAAATAGTTTCTTGTGTTTCATCAAATTAGCATTTATTTTTGTCACGTGAGTGAAAACGCTCTATTGTTTCAGTTTCCAATAGTTTGTGAGGTTTGTAGCGTTAGTTATCAGCATGAAACTTCTGTCTATATCATCCTTTGAAGACTTTTAGATGATCCTAGGGAGAAACTTTAGTCACGCGGTAACGAAAAAAACAGTCTGAAAAAGTGAGACTTTTAACAGGCCCATAACCTTTCACTATTACTGCAGAAGTAACTGCGCCGGTTGATCCAATAAATTTAGAATGATTCTTCAACCAACGTGCCTATGTGTTTTTCAGAGATATAGTCTTCACATTATCCTTTTTTGACCAAATATGAGAATAGCAAAAACAATCAATGCAAACGATTTGTCTTTGTTGATAGTTTCCCTAACCAGGGCCATGAGAGATTCAATAAAATATTAGAAGAGTATCCGTCTCGATGTGGGGCTTTGGTATTACGCATAGTCAGATGAAGGAGCGAAGATGTGAAGGGGAAAAGAACGTGAGGGATCTGGGAAGCAGCTTTTCTCCACCTCAGTCTGACAAAGTCCATAGACCTTTTTGCAGATACGGCGGCCATTTTGATTTCTATTGTTTCAAATAGCTATTATGGGATGCCCATATGTATTTGCCCCCTGAGCATCCCATAATGTCTTTTGAAACAATAGAAACCAAAATGGCTGCCGTATCTGCAAAAAGGTAGATAACATTGTTTGTAAAACCGTAGAGTAAACACGAGGAATACTGAGCACGGAAGAGTCTTAATTTAACTTAATATTGTACAGTGTCCTCTTTTTCCAGACTAAGTCGATTTATTTACGTTCTTATTCCAAAGCTGAAAACAAAAAGAAAATAAAGGGGATTGTTTGCAGAAACCTCGAAAACAGGGACAAAGCGAAAAAATTAGTGGATGATTATAATTCCAGATATCAAAAGGTAAACATTAGTATGATTTAATTTCGCTGATGACGATGACGGCAGACGATGTTGATGATGATGTTTTATGACCGACCTTTTTTCTTTATTGTATATTTTAACAAGGAATTATTTGAATCCTTGGACGAGAAATTGGACGATGATCTTCTGGAAGCGTTGGCTGCCTTTTCTTTGCCCAAAGCCCAGTACGATGCAAGAACTCTCAACTTAGCGATGAAGGTGGGTCCATCGGTCATTACATGATTATTTCCACTGCGCGAAGAACAGATATTTGTGGCTTGCACAAGTAAAAGAAAAGAATGTGGTTATTCTCGCGGATGCTTCGCGCATTATAATTCTCGTCACGCTCGGTTCACGCGTGTCCACTTTCCTCCTCCTCAGTCTCACTCACCTATTCTTGTCCGTATAACGCACGGCATCGTTGATTATTTTTTGTCGCAAAATTCCCTGATTTCTCGGACTGGTGCTTTGTTTAGTATGATAATTATACCAAATAATATCCTATTTCTTAGGGTTTCTTCACCAAGGAGTTGATATTGCTTGAGATGTTCTCAATAAGAACAAACGCGGTAAGAAAGTAAAGCCTGTGAACTTTAACGAATAGTTCGTATTCGTATTTTCAAGGATAAATTAGACTGGTATCAGTGTTTCTTTTGCTCAAAAATCCGCTGAGAGAACGTGATATGCGAGGGGCGAAGCCGCGAGCCGCGAGCCGCGAGTAGCGCGGGCGTAGGGAGACGCGCGCACTGACGAGCGCCAACAAGCCCGAAACAGCTGTCTATCTACGTCTGCTTTCCAGTTTGAGCGCTGATCATGCTAGGTTTGGCCGACCGAGGTTCAACTTTGAAGCGAATGCCTTCGTGAACGTTGTTTGATCTGTCCGAAAAGTGGTGTGTTTATGCCTATCACTATTTGTGTTGATCCAACGTAATGCATAGATCGTTACACGGCATTGCAGTCTTTAGTGTTAAATGTTAAATAACATGGCGTAGCCAACATACCAGAAGGGTGTTTTAGGCACCCCTTTAAGTGGCAGCTCCATATACAAAACGCAGTCTTCAAATGAGGACCCCTTCTTAAACTGGCTTAAGATAAGATGAATGAATGGGTTTGTTTCGAAAAAACGTTGGTGCTGCGTCATTTGCAAGTGAAACAAGAAAGTTTGGTCTTATCAATCGCAACCTCGTTCCCTGGGCTTTTCTCCCCTCTCATTGGAGAAAAGCCCTGGGGACGAGGTTGTATCAAACGTCCTAATCAAGGACTATAAGCTCTCGAAACATCAGCTTACAAATCGTTCTTACGGTGGTTTATTTACCTTGTATGTATGAACTCGTTTGATAGATCCCAAAATTCTCGTGTGAAAATTAATGTGGTAATATGGGGCTGGTTGCAATTATAATTCGTCTGACTTTAATTTTTCTAGGAAATAGCAGGCATCAGACAAGCGTACAAAAAAAGTAAGTACTGTAAAATGTTTATCCCTTTTTAAATTGAAAAGGACTTTGCATTGAACTGTTGTGGAGGGTGAGCAGTTTTAAGCTGCAGTCTGCGGATCCAACGGGTTGAAGCCTGCTCTCAGTTTCTCCGCCGAAGGAATCCCTCGGGAATCCCGTGAGCAGGCTAAGTGCATCGATTATGCATCCCTGGTCCCGAACCATCTAACCTTAAATCCTAACCTCAATCCTGAGTCCAAACGGGTAAAAATTATTATAACAGTTTTCGTCACTTTTCTCAAAGGGCGTCTTTGTTGCACAGTAAAAAACTAAAAAATTCAATGGGATTTTTGTTATATATAACGTGTCATGGATGTATAAGCAGATGGGTCTGACGAGATTTTAGAATCTCATTTTCGAAGTTTTTGCTTGAAAACAGTGCTTGGTTTAAGTGAACCAGAAGATTACGAGTTTTTTTTACAAGATATCAGAAGGAAGGAGGTGATTGCGCTCTGTTTGAAATCTGACACCTTGATTTGAATTTGGCGCAGTATAAACCACCGAGAGATTCCAGCTTTCACGATCCACGGGTCGCAAAAACTTGAGTTTCCCCATTGCCGTCAAAACACAAGAATTTCGTGAAAGATCATCCTAGTGATTGACGAAGTTTTTATCAATTTAGGCTTGATCGAGATTCCAACTCATGTTGGAGCGTGTGATTGCGCTGCGTCATATTACGTAGTGTTATTATTTTCATATTACTGCGTCATATTACGTAGTGTTATTTCCAGGAGGACACCTTATTGGTCAGCAGTTAGTGGAAAAGTGGACGTCATGGGAACAATAGATAAAAATAACCTTTACAGCATGGGCGCAATCTAAAAATATATTTTAACCAATTATCCCTGGGCCCACAAATTCGCTGTCTTGCAGTTAGAATATACGGCTTTAATTCATATATCTTCCAAAAAATATCAGCATTTTTGTTATCTCCTTTAGAGTACAGAAAAGATCTAATAGAAGTTATCAAGGACGAAACCAGCGGAGATTTCCAGACATTACTCGTTGAATTGTGCAAGGTTAGTTTGTTTTCGATGGAGTTAGTGGTGTTCATCCAACAAAATGCTGCACTTCTTGGGGGCCTCATCCTTGTAATTCAGTTCCAGGTTTCTCGGGAAATCAATGCCTTGAGTAAATTCAAAAATACGATTTTCGAGCGTTAGCGCTTCGTCGGAGCGAAGGGCTAACGCTCGAAACGTCAGCTTTCCAAATCTTTCACGGTGGTTATTCGACCTTTATTAACTCGTTTGATAAAATCAATTTCTAAAATAAATGTTGTTTGAAGGTAAAATCAATGTTGTTTCTTTCGGCCAATCACAGGACTGCCGGACAATTAATCAGAAAGCAACTAATCAACACCGTAGAAAATCCATGTTGTCGTCGAAAAGCGAGGGAAAAGCCGCGTGACGTACACCCCATTGGTTTTGTTTTTGCTTTTGATTGGCTGAGAAACGAAAATTGCCCGAATTTAATACCTAATCGCAAAGCGCATCTATATCAATTCGAAGCAAAGAAACTAACTGTCGTTATCGGTTGTTAGGGTCAGCGGGAAGAAGGTGAGGAGATCAATAGCGATTTAGCGCACAAAGACGCGGAATCTTTGTTAGAGGTAAGAGACTGAGGGATCAACAGCATTGTTTCTTTTAAAGTGGCGAAAGCCTACTTTTCCTTCACCCAACCAATTTTTAACGAATGGATACGCGTTTTAGTTGTACCAAATTTTTACATGTAGGTTTGATAGAATTTTCTATAGTTGGCGAAGAAAGGCCGGGTTCAGGAAATCCGATAAATTAGAATTTGCACTGAAGTTTCCATGTGGAAAACAATTCAATTCTTGGGTTTCACTCACGGTTCACTCAACAGCCATGTTTTTCAACGAAAACAAAAGAAGACGTTAGCATAGTAATAGCTTTCAATTCCCGGAGGATTGGATCGGGACACCAACATGGCGGCCGTGACGTCATGTGAAACCCAAGAAGAGTCGCGAACAATTGCTGCCTTGTGTTTTAATTGACATAGCGAGTCAAAAAAAAAGGGATGCGGATACTTTTCTCTTTCTAGGCTGGCATAAAGAAGTGGGGAACGGATGAAGAAACGTTCATTGAGATTTTCACAACCCGCAGTTTTGCTCAATTGAGGGCCATGTTGCCTGAATACAAGGAGGTAAATAGCGGATTGCGTTCAATTTTTCTTTTTCCTTTGTTTATTTATTTTCTAGTAATTTGTTTGTTTTGTTTTTCAATGCCTATTTGGAATGATTTTTTTCATCTTCATAGTGAATAGCTTTTTCGACTTTTTCTCATTGAACCTCAATGACAACAAACCTAGGGCTTGTTTCTCGAAGGCTTTTCAGCCGAGTCCAGACTACGGCCATTTGTGAACTTTAGTATCTGCTTGTTTCAGAGAGCTTTCCCTGATCACAGAGAGGTTTTTCTTGAGCCGCGAGAGAGAAGAGAAAAACCTCTGGTTACCTTGGACTTGAATCTCACTTTCATGCAGACGCTGCAGACGCCAGCTGTCAAAGGCGTCAAATTGATAATTACAAAAGGGACCAATGGCGACTTAGCAATCACGTGTCTCCTCGGTATATTACCAATCAAACGAACCAATCATATTGATTTGCGTGTTTGTAAAATTATCAACCAATCCGAGCCTGGGGGTCAGATGCTGACCCAGGCGTCTGCATGAAAGTGAGATTCAAGTCCAAGGTAATCCGAGTTTTTTTCTCCTCCTGCCGCTTCGCGGCTCTCTCGCGGCTCTCCCGCGGCTCTCTCGCGGCTCTCTCACGGCTCTCTCGCGGCTGAATAAAAACCTCTGGGACCAAGGTACAGAAAGCTTGTCTTCACATATTTCCATGAGTAGAAAAAGAAAACAAATTGTGAAGTTTCATGCCTCCAACTTCCTTTTTTCGAAGGGTGGATACAGGGAACTTACGGCAGCGGACATACGACCAAAGAATTTCGGGAAACGAGATTCGGATCATTAGAAATACTCAACCCCTTCATATAATAAAGAAAGGTCAAATAGTGCGTGTAACAAACATGTCATTATATTCTGAGAAAATTTACTCACGCGGTCTGTATGAATCAGTTTTAACGATTCAGACGAAACGCGTAATTAAAATGACCTTACTTATTTACTTATCTTTAATTCTTTTCTCGTCGAAGTGGGCCAAATGTGAGATGGAGGACACAATTAATTCGGAGATGTCAGGTGACCTGTGCGAAGGATTGCAGATTCTTCTCAAATGCGTCCGAAACAAGAACCAGTTTCTCGCGGACAAACTGCAAGAAGCACTTCGGGACAAAGACACCAAAACAGCTACAAGGAGAATTCTTGGAGAGGTACACGGCGCTCGGGAATTAAGTCACCTTTTAGTTTTCCCACCATACGATTGACGCGAATTATGAGCTGACGATGAGTATAGTTGTTGGTATAATTGAATGCTGTGGTCCTCAATACATACTGGATTTGCCTCTGTTACAAAACACAAACGAAATTAATGACGATTACGCTGATGACAATGTTGCCGACGACATTGACAATGATGACTTTGGTCATGATGACAGAAAGGTTTTTTTTTTTCAAGTCAGGTTTTGGTTGCTGTTTGTTAACGGTGCAATGAAAGTGATACAAAGATCTTGCTATTTCTCTCTTTATTTTTAGAGTAACATAGAAGAGATTGAGAAGACGTACAACGCTGCCTATAAACCCAAACTTGCCACGGAAGTTGACAAGAATTGTAGCAACGAATTGAAGAAAGTTCTTTTACCAAAATTGAAAGGTATACGCTAAACTGTCCTTTGGAAGTTTGCGAACAAACAATCAACCATTTTTTACTTCAATTCAATTATGTGTACTTTCCTTAATTTTAAATGAAATTTTGCGTTTCAATGTAAAGCATTTATTTTCTTTCTCGAGAGTACTGGATTCGGATTGATCAATTTCGTTCCGTTCGTATGTACGCAATTTTTTTTTCAATCTTGCCTCTAATTTCTATAATTTATCAGCATGTGTGTCTGTGTATATTTGATCAATTTTTAACTCACCGCTTGAACAAATAAATATAGTAAATGTAAGTATAAATAAATATAGAAGTGTAAATATGTATAGGAGATCAAGCAGTACGTAGAGAGGTGCACCTTGTAACTTGTTTTTGCTCCGGAGACCACGAGTGACTGGGAATCGCGCAGATTCGTAACTTTTAACGCATAGATCCTTTTTTTGTTGTTTATTTGTTGGATGGTTTCGTTTTTCCCCTCCCTTCGCGTGTCGCCCCTCCGTCGCGCACGACATCTGGCGATTACCATTTGCTCCCGATCCCCGGAAGTGAAGCGTATTTTCGGATAAATGTAAGCGCACGTTTTCACACTTTTGTATAATATTGTGCTGCACATATAAGCTATTCTCTGTAAGCACCATGTAAAAATACAAATATTTTATTGCAACTGCACTTGTCTTTGTTGCACTTTCTTATCACTCTCTTACGGTAGTTGTCTTTGTTTTGCTTGTCTTATAATTTTGCACAATCACTCCTTTTTATCAAGTTCTTGAATCCAAACAAGTTGATTATAGCATTATCAGACTCTGAAATAGTCATACCCAGACCTTCATTGATCGATAAACGACGTCTGGTCTGGGAACGAGGCGGGTTTGGCAATTGGACCCAACAAAAGGGGAATTAAATTGGTTCTTTCATTTACAATATCAAATCCGGTCTCAGGTTGAATCCGTTTTGACCTAGGTCAAGTTGGTGACCCTCATTTTCCAAGGATGCATATGCACTCTACCTGTAGTTTAAATCAGCTATCAACCCTCCAAAAAAGGATTGAAAAGACCTATACCTTTCCTCCAGCTCTGTCTTGCGCATCTCAACACATCTTCTTAATGTTTTTTAGCATCTTATCGGTTTCTGTATTCACACACTCATCCATTCACTCTCAAAATTACAACGTTGTAATTGAACATAAAACTGTACCAGGTCTATAGTCCTGTGTCTTCACCACCCCTCTACAACGAAGAAGATGCTCAACCCAACTGAGTTCTTTTCATTATTTACTTTTGTATGGTAAGTCAAATGATGTCCACGTTTAATACCCAAAAGACCCTAATTTTTCTTTGGGCTTAATTTAGGCTCCAAAAAAGTTCCTTCAATTCATCTGAGTGCATATTCAACCGATGTAAAATGAGGCTCACCAAATGAATCTAACCTACAATCAGTGACAAAGTCATTTGGGATCCTTACATCCACATGAAACAAAATCACAGTTTCCGACTTTGACACCCCACCCCTCTTCCCCTCCATTTAATGTTGGGCTGAAATGTGAGATTTTCCACACAGCACGTCTCCTAACTGAACTAGTCTTTACACAACATTGAATGCGGGCGGGGGGCGGAGGGGTGGGGAGGGGGGGGTGGGGGAGGGCAAATCGTTGAATAAGTCCTACAACAGAAATAAGGTCAAGTGTAAAATTATGTTCAAGAGGCATGTCTGTCCACTGATGGTTGTAGGTAAACACGGATTCAATCTAAGACCGGGTTTTACTTGCATAATACACACTTTTCTTAAGACTCGCTAGCTGAAGTAAAATACGCGTAGTTCCAGTTTCACACAGTCATCGAGCCAGAGGCGGGAAAAAATTAGGCGCTTATCTCGTTCGTACTTTTTGCGGGGGCATTTATCGCCCGCCTGTTTTGACGCATTAGCAGTGGGATTGATCGAAAGAATATCTTCCCTAAAATCAAGCGATTCGTGGCTTCGATTAAGATGCCACCGGTATGAATTAAATGAAAAAGAAGGGAACATCCAATCGCTTTCCCTGAAATCGAAAACCTAGGATGATGTAAATAATTGAAATCTCCGCCATTTTACTTGAACAGGCCTCTATATAGAAACCTAAAGAAATTTCAGCATTTAGATTCCAGTCTAGTTGGACCTGTAGTCGAAAATGGTAAAAGAAAAGAAATAAGTATTTGCTGGATTAGATTGTCTATATCTAATGATTTCACTATGCCAAAGCTTCTACACTGAGCTCCTTCATAAAATTTGGGATGCAAATTAAAGGTGGCATGGGGTGAAAATTGAAAAGGTATGGCCAAGAGAAAATGAGGGGACAGAGAGGGAGGCTCAGGGCATTAGCCAGGATATGTCATGTCCACGAAAAGTTATTTTCAGACGAGCGAAAGTCTGTCTTCCGAGACGTCCGCACACAGTCTTACCTCGCTCTCAGGTTCTTAGTAAAAAGAGAAAATGGCGGCGCACGTGAAAGGGTGACGAATATTCATATCCGTTCAAACATCAGATCGAGGTTGGCCTGCATGCGGACGCCTCGGAAGACAGACTTCCGCTAGTAAAAAGACTTCCGCTCGTCTAAAAATAACTTTTGTGGACATGACATATCCCAAGGGCTGGACCGGGAGCCTCCCTCTCTGTCCCCTCATTCTCTCTTGGTATGGCTCATATCACTCATTTAGGATCTTGCATTTGTGACTCAGTAACGAGGTCTGTAAATGGAAGCGAAGCTACCGACATCGCAACAGTGACAAAAAGTGATTCTGTACATGTACTCAAAATAGAAAGTTTGCTGCTGCTTTTCGTGAAAGTATGGATGTTCTTTATTCTTACTATTCTCTCTCTTTTGAGAAGTTGCTCGATATATGTTGATAAAAGACCGGAAATGAGCTCTATGTCTGCTAATCCTGAGAAAGCTCTGTTTTGATTGGCTTTTTCAAAAGTGGGTGAGCTGAGTTTCCCAATGGGAGCGTTCTATAAATAAATCTACTCGGGAAAGGGTTGTCTCTTAGGCCAAGTATAGGAGATGAAGGTTCCGCTTGATGAGTTCCTGGTTTTTGCCAGATGCCGTTTTCCGGAGACGCTATGCTAAATCTCTCTATCAATAAATTTTGTAACACAAATATAATGCAAGTAGCCTCGTTGTCATTCATTTTGGTTGACATGGTTACGACTCGTCCCTCCTCAATCACCACGTTACTACATAAAAATTTTGTAATGACAAACTAACATTACGTTTTTATCGCCAGACACTGGATCAGATGATGAGAAGTCGAAGGTAAAACAATAACAACAGTCCTTTTACATAGGAAATCGCAGACCTTGAACGAAGATCAGACAAAACCTCTATTGTTCTTTACATATCACAGATCACGTGTTCCTGAATCTCGTTTCTCTTGTTCCCGCAGACGAACCGGGAGTAGACCAAGGCCCCTTCCACGCGCATCTGAATATTTTTTAATCCGCAACTTTTTCTCTGCGGATTGATCTAGTATCCAGGACTCCTTTGTGACTATTGTCAACAGGGCATGCGCCATGAGGCGTGCGAGTGGCGACATTTCGTTCAGCGGCCCTGTTGAATATATTGAAAAGACTTGATTCATCGGATTTGAAAAATCAGTTTTTTAGGGGGAGCATTCACGTCAAAAAGTGAAAAAAATACATATCCCTTTTGAAAATGGATAAAACTTCGTCGAATACTCTTCGTCGAAAGCGAAAGATCCGGCCTAGGTCAAGAATCCACAATTTCTGGCCGTATAGACTATTGGGCATGCTGCTAAGCAGACATGATTTAACAATTCTTTCGAAAACTTCAGTTTACAGAAAAATATATAGATATCCTTAAAAGCTTTGTCAGAAGAGAAAAATTTGCAAAATAAGCCTTTCAAAAAGAGACTAGAGTATGTCAGAAAAAGCCCCTCACACCCTGGCACATACAATGGGGACTATCTCGAACAACCTTGTTTCCTATCCCTTGCGCATTTCTCAGTTGAGGTTAGAGCGGGCCAACTCTTGACAAAGACAACTTTTGTGAACGATGTCGCCAGAGCAAATTTCCGTTTCGTAAACGGTTGTTACCATTTGGACGACACTTAAAACAATTTTCACTGTTAAGTTTGTCGTTTGCAAATGAGGAAAAGGAATACTTAATCTAGGACTGACTAGATTAGCAGCGAATGGCACTTGAGAATTTTGAAAAAAAACCTTTTAAAAAACCTTATAAAAAAATGTAGAGAAAAAAGGCTGATGAGCAATTGCACTTGTACTTGGAATGATAATATCACGGTAAACTAAAAGCATTTTTCTTTCCCAGGATGAAAAGCCAAGCCCGCAGAAACCTAGTGAAAGTAAACCAGACGAAAAACCTGTTGAAGACAAAGTTGTTCCTGATCAAAATTCAGAGGAAGCTGGAAAACCAAGAGAAAACGACAAAGGATCCGAAAACCAAGACGAAGAAAAAAGGGATGAAGAAAGACCCCAACTAAGCACCGAGAAGGTAAGCAAAAACTGAAAATTGTGTATTTTAATTTTGGCCAAATTGTAACACTTCCATAAAAACAAAAGGCGTCAAAGAACGGCAGGTACAAACACAGGTCACAGGTCATTGTTTTACCAACACAGAAAGTACCCTAAACATTCATAAAAGCGAACTTTAGGACTAAAAACTTTTCTTTAGGCCTTAGGCCTAAGGTTAGCTTTTATGACTGTTTAAGATACTTTCTGTATTGGTAAAACAATGACCTGTGACCTGTGTTCTGTACCTGCCGGTCAAAGAAAGTAAAGTGGTATAGATCGAATTTATGAATAACGGCCAAAAAAATGTTCTTTTGTTTATGTGCTAATTAAACTCACTAGCCTCGTTTTCATGGACAAAATACAAAAGAAATGTTCCTTGAGAGCGAGGCTGGTGAGTCTAATTAGCACACTGAACAAAAGAATACATTTTTGGCCGCCATTTATGCATTCCATAAATAGGCCTTATTCACGATAGCCGCCATCTTAGTTTTCAAATTGTCATGCAAATTAGCCATGTGTTATGCTGAGGGCAAACATAGCAAAAAAGGAAAATTGCGGAAAATCGGCTTGTCAAAATATTGAAATAACATTGCTAAAAGTATATTTTAGAATTTAGAATTAAGTACCTGTTATAATAATGTTATATATTTGATTGCCTTTGACATTTTGACTTTCTACTTCGTTATCTGCTCATTTTTCACTAAACAAACATCGAAATAACTTGTGTAATCATTCCATTTTACTACTTAGGTAATAAACATTCAATAAACGTGAAAAAACTCATCTGTGTGGCTAAGATGTTCGTTATAACCTCTCGAACTTGTGTTGTTTGCCCCCTCAGAAGTGTGTTGCTAATTTGCATGATAATAGCAAATCCAACATGGCGACCATCGTGAATAAGGTCTAATAGGGTCGCATCTTTTCTTTTCAGCCTGAATATCACGGTACACTGAAGCCAGCGGAGAACTTCAATCCGACGGAAGACGCCGAAACATTGAAAAATGCCATGAAGGGTTTCGGTGAGGAGCATATTGATTCACTTAACAGATACTCTTTCTTAGCGCCATTGGTTTTATACTGGCTCCCTTTATTTTATCTCTATTAAGATTTCAACGGAATTTTATTAAACCACAGGTAGTGACGAAGATGCCATTGTGGCAGTGCTGGGATCACGCACTCACGAGCAACGACAAGAGATCGCGGCTAAATTTCAACAGGAGTACGATAAGGTCAGCTATCAGACAACCACTATTTTGTATTATCTAATGTTCGTGCAAACAATTTTACTTAAACTGATTATCCAATCCATTCTATAACCTATGAGAAAACATGCACCCTTATCTCTCTTGATCTACCCACCTGTCTCCACCTCCCCCTCCTCCCCCCCCCCCCCCCCTACCACGGTCCTGTCACTTCATCCCTCTCCTCCTTCTCCCCTGGCCATTTGCTTTGTTGGAATTTTGTCAATGATGAAAGGACGAAATGAAAGCAAAACGCCCGACAAATTCCTGCTAATGTATTTACGCTTTCAAGGAAACTGGTAACCTTATCTTGTCATTGTATTATTTTAAGCGAGAAACTCATATATATTTTTTTTTGTTAATCTTTCTTTCAGAATCTCACTGAAGAATTGAAGTCCGACCTCGGCGGCAAGTTTGAAGACGCCATAGTTGCTCTGATGTCGTCACCTGAATTATACGACGCTAATTCTCTCCGTGATGCTATGTCGGTATGTCAAACACTCAAAACAAACAAAAATCAGTGTACTGGCAATTGTTTACAATGAATGAGCCTGCAAGATGCACTTGGGATCCCCGAACTCCGTTCACAATGTTCCGTCCCTCTATGCCCTTGGGTTTGCAAGCTTTCGGTACTCGAATCTTTAAACCGGAAAGCAAACCATGTAATACTATGTCAGCCATAATGTCGGGGCTCACACCAGCAATTCGTTTATCTTAGTCCAGATAAATTTAGACCCTTACGGGCCTGCATTATTGTTGTATTAGTAGGGTTTACGCTGTAGTTCTAATTCTTGAAACCCGTTTACCTGTTCCTTTTTATGTAACCCGCAGGGACTGGGAACCAACGAAGCAGTGTTGATAGAGATCTTGTGTTCACGCAGCTCTGAGGTAAGACATTTGCATGCCGAGCATATGTAGGTAGATCAAGTGAAGAAGTGACTATCGAAGTTTAAAAGTTGAATTGATACGCTTTGGAATTTTTTTGAAAATTCCGCGCCCCATTCTCAGAAAAACCAATCACGAGTCGCTCTCTAGCGTTTTTCCCCTCGCTTAGTACCGCGCGCGGCGCCATGTGCGGAAATCTAGATTGGCTGTGGCTTTCTGTTGCTTATAATTGATCTATTGTTCATTATCGGAAGTACTTCTTTCGGGTTTTGCGACACTCAATTTAAAACTGCTGTAATTACGCGATTACTTGCGATGTGGGAAAACTTGTTCTCAAGGCTTCAGGCTTTGACGATTCCGAGGGGGCCTTGAAAACTTTCTCCATGCAGTGTTGTTCGCACCTACATAACTCTCATGTATGGCTGCGATTTGTATCTGTAATAGGACTACATGCTATCCAATTTGGAAATAATTGAATGAGAAAAATTCTGAGGACAGCCAAAATTGGACGAGGCCGTAGGCCGAGTCTAATTTGGCAGTCCATTGGTAATTATATAGCATCCAAAGAACGTCGTCAAGCGCGTGTTCGGGAATCTCCTCAAGCTTTCTCACTTCGCTTCGCTCAGCACGCCACAGGTCAAACACTTTAACTGACTTTTTTGTGCTTCTTTGAGTATTCTTGCTCTGATTATTCTCCCTCATCTCGAGTAAATCAGTAGCATCTATCTCTGAAAACCTAGCTGAAGACTCCATTTGAAACTCTGGGTCGTCAAAAAGGTGAAGAGAAAAGTCGGGAAATTGGGCCATTATACAACACAAAACAAAACCCTAAGAACGATGATCGCTCGCTAATGTTTAAAAGCAGTGATAATAGCTGCAACCTGATTGGCCAATATTCGCCGGGTTCATTTATTTATCTTGACATTTGATTGGTTGATGGAAAGTATCCAGATTTTCCTCTTCCTCAAATTGGACGGTTTGTTCAAAGCTGAAGGAAACGTTCCGGCAAAAACTATCCAGTTTATTTTAAATTTGGACACTTGGCAAAAATAGATCTGTTGGCAATATTGGATTTTAATGCAGCTATATAATTAGAATGAGAATTACCAGCCTCTTGTGTTCCCTTTGATTGAACCGCAAGTGAGAAAGGCGTTACGAAATGGACTTATTTAGTGCCAGATGATCTGGCCTCAACAATTTGATGTTACTTTAGTTCTGCTGTTCCTTCAGATAGCATTATTTGTATAATTGCGCAGATCGAGTTTGTTTTCGGCATAAAAAAAATATCATAGGATAAAATTAGTCAATTTTCAAGTAAAATTAGATTATGTCTATTTGGTCATTGAAATAGTGAACCTATTCTTTCTTCAATCACAGGAAATTCAAGCGATAAAATCAGTATTTAAAAAAGGTAAGTAGTACATGGACTTTATGATCGTGATTTTCCTGTTTGACATCTAGAATAGAATTAAATGAATACAATAAAATACAATACAATACAATAGGTGGCTGTACCAGTCAGCCTTTGTTACAGTCTTGAGGACTGAATTTTGAAAGGCGCAGCTCACGACATCAGGACGAGAGCATAAAATAGGCTCCTCTGGCAGCCGTAAACGGTCCGTAGTTGATGTGGGAGAAGAGCACCACAACCAGATGTGATTGGCTGTGTGTCGCTTTTGGCAAGGAAGGAAAATCGAAGTACCCGAAGAAAACCGGCCCTTGGGCCAGGTTGAGTTCCACTGGAGCTCAGCTCAGCTACGATTGCAGTGGAAGGAGGAATGGTTCATGACTCCACCTAAATACAGCTGACTTGATGCAAATGGCTTTTTTGAACAGTTATTGGTTGTGATGGTAGCCCCAGAAATTTTTTTAAAGATCTTTTAAACACATGTTGCTTTTTTAGTTCATGGCAGGGATCTCATTGATGAAATAGAGAGCGAAACCAGTGGCGATCTTCAAACAACTCTTATTAAGCTTGCGCAGGTAAGCTGATACAAATCTGACTGATAGTTGAACGTTTTTGTATATACCGTAAGGATAGTAAGTAATTTTCTGAAGTATATTGGTAACCTCGAGTAATACTGAAAGGCATTAATTAGATCTAAGATTGCGAAATTTCTTCGCCCAACACCCATCCTGTTTTTATCCCACAGGCAACACGAAGTAATTCCAAAAAAGTTGACGAAAATAGAGCATACGAAGATGCCAAGAAACTCTTTGAGGTCAGAAATTTCAGCATCATGATTGCATTGCAATGTTGCTCTTTGTTTTACGTTTTTCGAGTTTTTCAAGTAGTCTTAAATCTGTAATGGAAATTGTTTTCTTTTCAGGCTGGTGAAAAGGAAAAATGGGGGACCAATGAATCAGTATTTGTTAATATTTTAACAAGCAGAAGCCTGTCACAATTAAACGCGACATTTGAAGCATACAAATACGTAAGTGTCTCTTTTGTTTAAGTTTCATTTACATTGATGTTGATACCGAGTCGCATTCCGAATTAACTCGGTAAGTGCTGGAGGAGGACTTCTAGGAACTCTGTTCCAGGCGAGCGGAGAGAATTGCTGCGAAAATGATAGATATCACAATAAACTCAGTGGCGGAATACACGAGGAACGAACCACCAGCCCTAGTTGGCTGATTCAGTCATATTTTAGCCACTCCCCGAGATCTGAACACTTTGAATAGGCTAGGGTTTGGAAGCTAACTCTGCCTACCTTCTATGACAAAACACGTGTCACATCTATTATTGTTACAGGTCGCCAAGAAAGACATTATGGATTCTATAAATGAAGAGCTAACGGGAGATTTCCACGATTCCATCGAAGCCATAGGTAAAGGAAATTTAAAGTAGAAATCTCTGAATCTCCGTACTGGGTCACGGTGGGTCGTGGGTTCAAATCCCATCTGGGGCTCGGGTTTTTCCGAGTTCCCAGTTGATGATGATGCTTAACATCTTTCATGTAAAGCTCTGAATGCCTCGTTAATTTTTTTAGAGTTTTAAGTTTCTATATTTCCTCTATGCTTTGAAAGTAAATTTTAGATATATGTTATACTTCTGTCATAAGCTTAAAAAACGATTCTTGTATTGCAACATTTTTATGTATTTCATGACACTTGTTGGTTCCTTTGTTTGTTTTGTTAGTTCGCTGCACGCGTAATGCTCCGCTTTATTTCGCCGAAGTGCTGGAGAATGCGCTTGGTGGAATATCCGCTGACACCAAGGACGTTATTCGTGTTGTCATCACACGATCAGAAGTAAGTGTTCTCAGAATTCAGCAAAGAACAAGTATAACTTTAGCCCACAAGAAAATGCAAAAATAGAAATAGTGGTTGAAAAGCCATGCTCATTTGTTAAGATCAAAACCATCGTTTCAGTTTGTAAGTTAGAGCGTCACCGCTATGCTCGATTTAAGCGCATCCAATTGTTCGAGAATGTTTTAAGCATTATTACGTACAAAATAAGGAGTGAACACGAAAATGAAATGCACAGAAATGCAGCACAGTATTAAGGCAGCTTGTATACAATTCTAGGCTTTAATATAATTCAAATGTTAATCTAATTTGCATTTTAGATAGAGCGGTTTTCAATTGAGTGTCGAAAGTAATTAGCGAATTGCTTTGGTTTTGCATTTAGAGCGGTTTTCAATTGAGTGTCGAAAGTAATTAGCGAATTACTTTGGTTTTGCATCTACTTCACTCAGTGATTGGTTCAAAGTTTTTGCGCCACTTTTTCAACCAATCAGAAGTAAAACCAAAACCAATTGTGGCTCGCGCGTGCACATTTTCCCGCCTTTTGTGTCGGCTACGTGTAATTACTTCGAGTTTTGATTGGTTTACTGGATTGTCTCCGTCCTTTTTGATTGGTTAAAGTAATTACTATGGTTTTGGTTTTACGACACTCATTTGAAAACCGCTCTACTTCACTCAGTGATTGGTTCAAAGTTCTCGGGCTACTTTTTCAACAAATCAGAAGTGAAACCAAAACCAATCGTGGCCCAGGTGTGCACATTTTTCCGCGCTTTGAGTCGGCTACGTGAATTACTTCGAGTTTTGATTGGTTTACTGGATTGTCTTTCAGTTTCAGTTTCTCCTTCTCCGTCCTTTTTGATTGGCCAAAGGAATTACTTTGGTTTTGGTTTTACGATACTCGATTGAAACTTGTTCTACATCACACAATGACAATTTTCTAATATAGATAAATATATAGACGGAACATAACCTTCTGAACTATAACCATTCTTTTTACAAGTCAGATACAATAATCGCAGGAGATTCAGTATCTTCAAGCACCAAATACGAGCTATTCAAAATTATAAATAGTATTTATTGCGACTATTTTTCCCACTTTTAGGTTGATCTCGCTGAGATCAAAACAGAATATCAAAAGAAGACCGGAGTCACTCTGAAACAAGTAATTGAGGACCAGATGAAAGGAGACATAGAGAAATTGCTTTTGCAGATTGTCGGGGATTGACAACCTGGAAAAAATAGCTTTATTGCAGTAAGACAAACCGGGAAATTTTTCATGAGGCATTGAGAGCGAATTCTAAAAATGCACTCGGATTTCACATTGAAACTGTAACATTTTTTACTTAGTTAGAATGAGCCAAGACACATTTGAACTTAGTTGAAATGACGCATCAGTTTGGTACCTTAAATATGGCACGCTTTTCTTTACAATAATACAAATGCGTGAAATGAAATGCTTTCATTTATCTATCGTTGTCGTCAGTAAAATGAAATCTACGAGTATCTTCGTTTCAAGATCGCTGAGTTTCTGCAAGGACTTCAAGTGTAGTTAAGAAACCGAAAGAGTTGCCTAGGATTAGCAC
Source organism: Montipora foliosa (assembly GCF_036669935.1). NCBI lineage: Eukaryota > Metazoa > Cnidaria > Anthozoa > Scleractinia > Acroporidae > Montipora > Montipora foliosa. The sequence continues at coordinate 31,316,548 of NC_090880.1, read as the reverse complement.
TCTACAACTTACACCAAGAAGTTAAGGTAACAACCGGTGATCGTAACCTACATTACATTCCGTCCCTCAATAAACCTAGAACAACAAGTTATGGTTTTAAATCTTTTTCTTACGTATCAGCTAAATGGCGGATTGCTATCCGTACCACTGAGTTTACTGGTTTTAAAAGAGAATCCAGGCCCGCATTTTGTACAGCGGCTTTTCTCTTTAATGAACATATCTTTAAATATTATGCATTTAGTAGGTATCTGTATATGCTATGTATTTTAGCTGTAAATGTAATGTCTCGAGAATAATAAATTCGAGATGAAATAAAGCTTATGCCTGTATGTATCTTACCTTTACCAGGGCGCATGCGCACACTTTCTAATCTGCGACTCCAGTGCTTACCATATGACAGATAAAATGACTTTTCTCTTGAATATATAAGCCATCTAATTCTTACGCTATATTGACAAGGGCGGTTTGGAGCTGTGAGTGGGCGTGGGATTTGTCACATATGGTTTAGGGGCCGACATATCTCTCCGTCAATGCCGTACCGGGAGGCAAGGTCGGTAGCAGAAAGCAGCGAAGGGCCAACTGCGTCCAAAAGCGATCGCACGGGCCGAAATCCCGGGATGACTCGTTTGGTACGACGCTCCAGCGCCGGTGTCTGGAGGTACTGCGTTTTTCTCTCTTGTTCAAACATTCCGTCAGCGCATGCGTAAATGTTCTGGCTCTCCGATACCTAGTCTACCAAAAAAAATTAACATACTGGTGTTTTTTTTTAATACCAGAAATTGACATTTCAGTTGACTTTATAGGTATAACCGTAACGTAAGAACCGCGCGTATCTGGTCTTGTCTCAGACAGAGCCGAGAGATGGTTTCATGCAGAATGGGACGCCTAAAATGCTCTGTTGTAAACATGGTGGTTCACGAGTGAAGTTGTCGCTCTGGCCTTTCTGTGGACGAATTTCAGGACCTACCGATAGAATTTGGGCGAGTTCTGAAAGCTAAAAGCTTTAATCCATGCGGTAATTTGCTGGTAGGACTGGGTGGCCCGACACTTGTAAAAAAAACTATGAAATGAGACTCGGGAGCCTTGCCTTGTCATGGAATGGCAGAATTACCCAGAATTCTTTTTGGGCACGAGCGAGGCAACTTAAGAAGCACGAGACTGGCCCTCATCGAATGGCTGAAGCGCGGCCAGAGGAATAGATTTCTAGCCAGATACTCAGGAGTAGGCCTGCTGTGTGCTGTTAACTTAGATTTTGCATTTCTGAACAAGTTTTTATCATAGATAATTCGCGACAAAGTTGTGCTTTCATTTCGCTGTAATTCTCGTGTCAAAGAAACATATAATAGTGTAAATAAGAGAAGAACGATATTTATATTTGCAGATTACCTGTCCTCTTACTACGAAAGTCAAGCTCGACATCTCTGTGCAATAAGCGCATTCAAAATTTCGTCGTATTACTTGATAAAAGTATGTGGTTTTTTGCTGTTGTTTTGTTTTTTGCTGTTTTTTTTTTTTTTTTTTTTTGAAGAAAGGGTTTTTCTGATTACATGAAAAATACGTTTTCTCTCCCGTCCCCTTCTTATGCATGATCTTCGCGGAAATCACATCCTGTTTCTCAATAAACCTGGAACAACCAGTTATGGTCTTAGTTCTCTTTTTTCTTACGTATCAGCTAAGTTGCGGAATGCGCTACCTGATTTTATCCGTACCTATGAGTTTACTGGTTTTAAAAGACAATCCAGGGCCGCATTTTGTACAGCGGCTTTTCTTTTTAATGAATACATCTTTTAGTATTATGTATTTAGTAGGTATCTGTATATGTTATGTATTTTAGCTGTAAATGTAATGTCTCGAAGATATTAGCTCCTGTACTTATTCGGAAAAAGCTTATGACTGTATGTATGTTACCTTTAGTAGGGCGCATGCGTACACTTTGTAATCTGCGACTCTAGTGCTTACCATATGACAGATAAAATGACTTTTCTCTTGAATATATAAGCCATCTAATTCTTACGCTATATTGACAAGGGCGGTTTGGAGCTGTGAGTAGGCGTGGGATTTGTCACATATGGTTTAGGGGCCGACATATCTCTCCCTCAATGCCGTACCGGGAGACAAGGTCGGTAGCAGAAAGCAGCGAAGGGCCAACTGCGTCCAAAAGCGATCGCACGGGCCGAAATCCCGGGATGACTCGTTTGGTACGACGCTCCAGCGCCGGTGTCTGGAGGTACTGCGTTTTTCTCTCTTGTTCAAACATTCCGTCAGCGCATGCGTAAATGTTCTGGGTGTCCGATACCTAGTCTATGGTGGCCCAGTATTATCATAGTAAAATATGTAAGTTTTTGACGAGAAAAGAATAAAAAATGGAAAGAAAGGAAAAATATAAGCCATCCAGATAGAAAAAAGGGAGAAAAATAGTATTTTAATAAACAATGATATAAAGTAAAAAAATATTTGTTGACAAATTAAAAAGAAAAAAAGTAAAGAAAAATAATTTAAGCACTAAAAATATTAAAAAAATACATATAATTGAAAAAAAAAAAGAAAGAAAGAAAAAACTTTGAAAATCAACAGCGAAAATCAACATTGAAAATCAACATCGAAAATCAACATTAAAAATAAACATTGAAAATACAACATTGAAAATCAACGTTGGAAATCGACATAAGAAAAAAAAACACGTTGTTTCCACGTGGCCTGTCGTTATCATAGACCAGGATGCTTTGCACGCATATTCAATAAAGTTCAATCATCAGAGAGGTGATTAGAAGCTCCAGCCTGATACATCAGGGTTGTTTGGACGGTACTTGATATCTGCAGTATGTGATAACCAAAGTGTACATATTGTGAGCACGAGAGAGGAAAACAAAAGGGGAACAATGCATTGTTCATAAGCCAGTGCAGTGGTCCATCATTCTCGTAGCCCGTGAAGACTTTAATCTGCGGACTTCAGCGGAGGTTGAGACCCGGGTGACCCATATCGAAGAGAAATCGCCCGCGAATTCCATTCGCCAAACAGTACTGTACGGGTCCTCAAATGATCCCCAAACTATACCGCAAATGATACCAGGACCGCAAATGATCCCATAAAAATGGAACGCAAATGATCCCCATTTTGGACCGCAAATGAAAAAAAATTGGGGAATGGCATTGAGGGTGGAATGGTCTGGACAGAGAATTAATGTGAAGATCGAGCGCTTATTTTTTTTATTAAAAATCACTTTAAATGGCTCACACAGGTTTCTGTCTCATTCAAGTTTTCCAGAAAGACTGAATTTTGTTTTCTGACCACGATGTTATAAATTTGCCAGATTTAATTATCGGATACAATCATCAAAAACTAACTTGGACGCAGTTCTAAATTGATTGTGACGAGGCGCCCGTTTCTCGAACTCTGCGTGTGTTTGCCAGAGTTGTTCGAATATACCGACTGTTTGTAATCGTTTCGTGGTTTTGCAGTTACTGGTCATGCGTGACTGACACCCAAATACATTTGCATGCTCAATACGAAATGTCCCTGAATCAAGGCCGCTGGCAGACCCGATTTTTCTAGGAAGATCGAAAGAGACCCTGCTCGCAGGGTTCGAGAAACGGGCCCCTGGTCAGAATCAGTTTAGAACTGCGTCCAAGTTAGTTTTTGATGATTGTGTCCGATCATTAAATGTGGCAAATTTATAACATCGTGGTCAGAAAACAAAATTCAGTCTTTCTGGAAAACTAAAATGAGACAGAAACCTGTGTGAGACATTTAAAGCGATTTTTAATTTAAAAAAAAAAAGCGCTCTTCACATTAATTCTCTTTCCAGACCATTCCACCCTCCATGCCATTCATCAGTCCTTTTTTCGGGATCATTTGCGGTCTAAAATGGGGATCATTTGCGTTCCATATGGGATCACTTGCGGACCCGTACAGTACATGTTTAGCGAATGGAAGTCTCGGGCGATTTCTCTTCGATATGGGTCACCCAGGTCTCAACCTCCGCTGAAGTCCGCAGATTAAAGTCTTCACGGGCTACGAGAATGATGGACCACTGCACTGGTTTATGAACAATGCATTGTTCCCCTTTTGTTTTCCTCTCTCGTGCTCACAATATGTACACTTTGGTTATCACATACTGCAGATATCAAGTACCGTCCAAACAACCCTGATGTATCAGGCTGGAGCTTCTAATCACCTCTCTGATGGTTGAACTTTATTGAATATGCGTGCAAAGCATCCTGGTCTATGATAACGACAGGCCACGTGGAAACAACGTGTTTTTTTTTCTTATGTCGATTTCCAACGTTGATTTTCAATGTTGTATTTTCAATGTTTATTTTTGATGTTGATTTTCGATGTTGATTTTCAATGTTGATTTTCGATGTTGACTTAAAAAGTTTTTTCTTTCTTTCTTTTTTTTTCAATTATATGTATTTTTTTAATATTTTTAGTGCTTAAATTATTTTTCTTTACTTTTTTTTCTTTTTAATTTGTCAACAAATATTTTTTTACTTTATATCATTGTTTATTAAAATACTATTTTTCTCCCTTTTTTCTATCTGGATGGCTTATATTTTTCCTTTCTTTCCATTTTTTATTCTTTTCTCGTCAAAAACTTACATATTTTACTATGATAATACTGGGCCACCATACTAGTCTACCAAAAAAAATTAACATACTGGTGTTTTTTTTTAATACCAGAAATTGACATTTCAGTTGACTTTATAGGTATAACCGTAACGTAAGAACCGCGCGTATCTGGTCTTGTCTCAGACAGAGCCGAGAGATGGTTTCATGCAGACTGGGACGCCTAAAATGCTCTGTTGTAAACATGGCGGTTCACGAGTGAAGTTGTCGCTCTGGCCTTTCTGTGGACGAATTTCAGGACCTACCGATAGAATTTGGGCGAGTTCTGAAAGCTAAAAGCTTTAATCCATGCGGTAATTTGCTGGTAGGACTGGGTGGCCCGACACTTGTAAAAAAAACTATGAAATGAGACTCGGGAGCCTTGCCTTGTCATGGAATGGCAGAATTACCCAGAATTCTTTTTGGGCACGAGCGAGGCAACTTAAGAAGCACGAGACTGGCCCTCATCGAATGGCTGAAGCGCGGCCAGCGGAATAGATTTCTAGCCAGATACTCAGGAGTAGGCCTGCTGTGTGCTGTTGACTTAGATTTTGCATTTCTGAACAAGTTTTTATCATAGATAATTCGCGACAAAGTTGTGCTTTCATTTCGCTGTAATTCTCGTGTCAAAGAAACGGTATAATAGTGTAAATAAGAGAATAACGAGATTTATATTTGCACATCACCTGTTCTCTTACTACGAAAGTCAAGCTCTACATCTCTATGAAATAAGCGCATTGAAAATTTCCTCGTATTACTTGATAAAAGTATGCTTTTTTTGTTTTTTTGAAAAAAAGGGTTATTCTGATTACATGAAAAATAGGTTTTCTCTCCCGTCCCCTTCTTATGCATGATCTTCGCGTAAAGTACATTCTGTCCCTCAATAAACCTAGAACAACCAGTTATGGTCTTAGTTCTCTTTTTTCTTATGTATCAGCTCAGTTGCAGAATGCGCTACCTGATTTTAACCGTACCTATGAGTTTGCTGGATTTAAAAGAGAATACGGTGCCGTATTTCTTTTTGCGCAAATATTCTCCATGTTACGTGACCGTTGGCCAAGGTTTTTCTTCAGGTACTGACAAGACGAACGCCCGGTCTATGTAAGAAAAAAGAACTTTAGTCACCAAAATCACCGCACTGATGCAATGTAAACACCAGATTTTAAGCAAGGTTTAGGCCCCGAATTTCATATATAGGGTAGTTTTATCTGCACTGCATAGTTGTTGCATTCTGCACCTCCAGCAGCGAAAAGTTTGATACAAAACCACGAGTTTTTAAATGAGATAGTGATTGGCTAATACCGGCAAAATCTCCTATTGGATCCATGATTTGCTGGCCATAAGTTGGCGAAACCCGGTGTGGTTTTCGAAGATAAGCGTACGTGAACAACAGATGCATCAGAGTACCCAACAGAGAAAAAACTGTAACAAGAATCATTATAATATTAGAAACCCACTGACTCCAGTTTCTATGAGTGGTCTTTGTCCAAGCAAAAAATAATGAAGTCATCAAGATATTCTCGGCTATAAAACAGACGTAGAAAAGGCTGGAAGAGATCACGGATCTGCCAAGTTTGATGTCAAAGAATTTCGAATCTAGTTCTTTCACCTTAAATCCCATGTAAACGAAGATGTAACAAGGCATTAGGAGAGACGCAATCCACCAAATCTTCTTCTCCGTGAAGTATTCATGG
>NC_090880.1:31290248-31305248 GCF_036669935.1 Montipora foliosa | reverse complement strand
GCCTTCAACAGAGGGAGTATAATCATCTGCCTTTTCAGCTTACCAGAAAGCAAGTATAATAATACTATTATTGTATGTTTTAAGTACTGTAATTTAGGTTATGTATTGTATATGTGAATAAGTGCTGTAGTTATGTAAGTATTGTAAGTTTTTGTAAATTTGTCTATTGTATGATCCGAGTTGACCGGGCTGGCTCGGTTACCAAGATAAAATTAGTTTCTGTTCATATGGTAACTTTCAGCCGGCTTTCTGAGATAAAACATTTGAAAAAGTTGTGACGCGACCATTCAGGCATGAAATCTAACGAAAAAGACTGGCGAGAATTTCTTGATTTTCTTTGTTTAAAGCAACCTCAAATTTCTTTTGACTTTATGTCAACTATCAAATCAGGCCTTCTGATATTACGCGATGGTGCGATTTCGCACAATCGACCTCAAATCGCATCCGATCGCACAATTCACGAAAAATCGCATAATTCACAAAAGGACGCACAACATTCATAAAATGAAACATAAATCAACACGTTTCTTAGCAATTCCTGCATAAATACGCCATTTTTAAGATGCTTTATCTTGGAAAAAGGCTAAAAGACCTTTGTCACCTTCGATTTCGTAAACATTCGAAGTTCAAGGCTTTATTTTTCATGTCGGGGACCTGGTACGAGTCTCCTTCTATTGGTGCAACACAAACACGCCCTTATATACACACCACTGAAATGACACAGTTGCCTTCTCTTATAGAAGAGATTGGTGAAAAATAAGCGAAGTTCTAAGTTTTTCGGCAAAATGTAGTTTCTTTCCTGAAAACTGATAAAAACTTACTCATGGATAAGTTTGTTGTGAAAACGCTAGCTTTTTCTTCGACGAAGAAGGAAGTTCCCACCTTCCGCCCAATCTGACGGCTCACGATCGAGCAAGAAAGTACCTCACAGGTACTCTCCACGTGGACGATGGACTGATGGTTTTCTCATCGTGCAATATTAGGGCCTTTTATACGAGAGAAAGTAAGCCGCGGCTTACTCTGGCCACGGGGTGCAAAATACGCAAAACGAACTATTTATACGAATATATATTCCCAGGTCAATATAAGCCGCGGCTTGAAAAAGACTTGAACATAGATTTTGTACCATTTATACGGGGTCAACATTCGAGTCTTCTGTAAGCCGCGGCCAGAGAAAGCCGCGGCTTATTTTCTCTCGTATAAATGGGGGTATGGCCCTATTGTGATTGACCATCTTCGGAAGTTCGTGGTTGACAAGCACCTTGATCATTCATTTGGCATGTTAGCTGTGTCCTTTCAACTTTTAACGTGGTGCACCGGTAGTGCAGAAGACCTCATTTTTTTTATTTATCCCAACTAATGTCGATCGAGATACATAATTACTGTTCCTTTGTGTTCAAAATGTCTTTAGGGCAGCAAAAAACTGTTTTTCTTAACCTGAAACCTTATAAAACAAGCTTAAAATTGCTGAGAAAAAAATCGCGTAATTTACATTATTTATCGCATAATTCGCCTTTCTAATCGCACAATCTGCCCTGAAAAAATCGCATAATTTGCATTTTTTAATCGCACCCTATCAGAAGGCCTGTCAAATGAAACTATTCTTAGCTTCATTATCAAAGAAAAGAGGTTAAAACTCGGTAATGTCCGTTCTATCACGAAAATGCATTGTATTATTTTCCTCTCAGTAACCGGGATGAAGTGTTCATATGGCAAAATTCTCAACCCACTTACCAAGATCCCGGTTGGAAAAACCGAGATCTCAGACACCAAGCCAGCCCTCTCATATGAACAAATTTAAACCTTAACAGCTGATGTAAGTGTATTGTGTCTATATGTTTGCAGAGATATGTTAGAGCAGCTTTCCTGTTTGCTTAAAGTCAAACAGAAGTTGAGTCTAAGCACAGCAATGGTATCAAGAATAGAGGTAACTAGGGTACAGGGTCTAATGACTTGTGTGACCTCTGTTTTTTTCACATTCAATATTGGACTTCACTATTAGCTCATGTCATCCAACAACACCTACCGGTAGTTGCTCTAATAGTTCAAATTTTTCTAATTTTTGCATTCATATATTATTAGCCTGATGCAAATCATGAGAATCTTTTGATGCTGTGTGAGTCAGGACTTACAGGCAAGCAAATGTAAGCTTTTGCTTCTCCTTCTGTTTAATAATAATGATAATAATCATCATCATCATAATACATGTAACTTTATTTAAGTGCCAGTGGATTCATTACTACAGCACTAATTTTCAAATCAAATCAAATATTGGTTAAATTTGTGGAGAGGGAAAAACCAGAGTACCCAGAGAAAAAAACATTATCGACCCTTATAGTAGTCTCTCTTCGTCCTAGCGCAACAGTGTTAAACTCAGAGGTTAAAAAAAAGTTTTTTCTCCAGTAATGTGCTTTGGAACAAAATGCTATTAAAACGTTTATGTAATTTTCATCATAATATAATATTCTATAAGTTATTTCCTAATGTTATTCATAATAATTATTATGTTTTCTATATATGAAACAATGATATTGTAAGGCTCAGCCCCACATAAATGTAACCGATTTGCAAGTAGTGTAAATGATTAGCTAGTTTTTATTAGAGAGATTCTGTCAGCATCGCATTTTCAGCAAATGGGAAACGTCAGGGTGAAACTTGCGTTTTGCCATAAATCAAAGATACTTGTTTGATTTTAATTAACTTCTCCACTGTTTGCTTCAGATATCAAGAAAATTCTCCAAAGGGGAAAGCGAGTTAAAATAAGAGAATTTTCATGCTTTTTGACAAGCAACTGCCTGGCGTTTGCTGTTCAATGTTTATTGATCTCTCTATTATAGATAACATTGGAGACCAATATTAATTTTTTTTTTGCTCAGTGACAGGCAAAAAGGACAACTGAAAAATTAGAGTCTTGAGGCCAGTTGCTTGAAGCCTGGTTAGCGCTAAGTGTTGGTTAAAAGGTATCAAAACCTATAGGTTTCCATGCTTCAAGCAACCCAGGCCTGGACAGTTTTCTAACCTACATTTACGACCTCCTTAACACAAGTCTTTTTCCATTTTTTTTCTTTTTACAGAGTTCAGAGTCATTGTTTATCTGATGATGAAGATGGCAATCTTAAACTCACACATCATTGTTCTATGATGAAAGATCAGGTATGAATTAACTGGCTTTCTTGTTACATTGCTGTTGGCTGTATAAGGGGAACAGCATTGCCACACTTGTGAGAGAACTTGACACCCCAAGACTAGGGTTTGCTTCATATCTGGGTTGTGTTTATTGCTTCCTTGCTCAGTGCTCAATCTGAGGTTTTTCTCCAAGCAGTTTCTCCTCTCTTTAAAGAGCCAACATTTGATTTGATGTTCATTAGTTTGATTTGCTAATTTTCAGTCTCCCTAATTAGACAAGCACCTAAATTGCTTAACTTTATGCTTCAGACTTCAATTACGGTAGTGATGATGATGATGATGATGATGATGATGATAATCAATAGTAATAATAATAATAAGAAGAAGAATGAACTTTATTTAAATGTCGAGTCTCCTACCACTGGGGTACTAATTTTTATTATTATTGGTGGCAATGTGCATAACAATCAAATCAAATGTTGGTTTTTGAGGAGAGGGAAAAACCAGAGTACCCACAGAAAAACCTCTCAGAACAGCATAGAGAACCAATCAACTCAACCCACATAAGATGCCAAGTCTGGGAATCCAACCCAGGCCACATTGGTGAAAAGCAAATGCTCTCACTGGTCACTTTGCTAGCCCTGCTTTCCAGTGATAAGAATAATGTAGCTGCTTCAGGGTTCCACCTTGTTTTTTGTTACCACTGTAAAATAATTATTACAGTATTGGTTATCATGTACTATAATTGTATTGTTACTCATAAATACAATTCTCTCACTCGCACATTGTAGTGTAATCTGCAATGTGAAATTGCAAGAATAGATTTTTTTTATCTTTCCTTTTATTTACTTCATTTTAATGTCTTAAAGGTGGGAGGCGTGGTGGCCTCATGGTTAGTGCGCTCGATTCCGGATTGAGTGGTCCGGGTTCGCGTCCCGGCCGGGGACATTGAGTTGTGTTCTTGGGCAAGACATTTTACTCCCACGGTGCCTCTCTCCACCCAGTTGTATAAATGGGTACCGGCAAATTTAATGCTGGGGGTAACCCTGCTATGGACTGGCATCCCATCCAGGGGGGAGTAGAAATACTCCTAGTCGCTTCATGCTACAGAAACCAGAGATAAGCGCTGGCCTGATGGGCCTTCTAGGCTCGTAAGCAGACTTTAATGTCTTAAAGATGCAGCCATTACTTAATTTCTGTTTGACGACAACAACTAAAATTTTAACAAACCATTCAACCAGTTGCTCAAATCAATGGATGTATTCTTGTTTTGGTAGGAGCACTGGTACTGTTTATAATTTTACAATATTGTTACAACTTTCTTTGTGTGTTTTCTTCCTCTCTCAGAAAGTCACTGGACTTTTGTGGAGCCCCCATATTTCAACAAGGGACCACTTCATGTATCTTTTGTTTATTTTGGTTACCAAGGTTACTCCATGGTATGCTATACACCATCCCTGCACCACACAAGTCTATTCACCCTTCCCCTCTGAGAAGAAGAACAACAAGATCTTATTTATGCATATCAAAAACCTAAGATTAATAATTTACAAAAAATGAATACATTAATTATTCGTAATTAATATTGGGTACCAACTTCCCCAGAATAAGCAATAACTAAAAGTGTTAGGAGGCAAGATAAAGTAAGATAAATTAATATTACGAGCAGAAATACAGTTCTCCAATGTTAAGTAGTACACACATCCTTTCACACACATCACAAATACAAGTTTTAAGTAATGTTTAAAAATCAAGCATCAGTGTTATATCAAGTTTAAAAATGAGAGGCATAGTTGAGTGTTTTTAGATTCAATAAAACAAGTTCAGTGAGTTTTTGAAAGGCTTCAAAAACATTCCACAAAAAAACGTGTCCCTCAAGAGTCCGAACAAGTTGGTAGTTAGACCTTATTGGTATGCTTTTTGGTATGCTTTATAAAAAAAATTTGAATGAGGGCGAGGTTATGAGGCTTAAAGCTCATGCACATGTGTCAAACCTGATAAGTGGTTTTGCTCATGAATTATTAATGATTGTTTGGAGAGAAATATAAATGTAGGAGTTCCTCACTGCAAACCTTTTTATCATCAGTGACTCCTATGTTTTGAATATAAAATCCTGCATGAAGCATTCATTGATAATATTTGTTCTTTAACAAACTACCATATCCTAGAGTTTCTCATTTAGGACATGGCATTAAGTCAGGGGATACAGTGCTTTTTAAACTTGATGGTTTTGGTCAGCGTAAGTTTCCAACCTGTTGTTGTGTAAATTAAGTTCTCAAGAAATTGTTGCATTTTGTTTAAAATTCATTCTGGTGATATTTATAATGGCACCAAAATATTATAATTGGTCAAATTAGACACCCACAAAAAAAAACAGAAAATGAGACATTATTATCTGGTTTAGGCTAGAAAAGGAGGAGATTAGCCAGCTAGGCTAACAAAGTACCAGCTTTGTTGTTAGCAGCCATCAAGGAGTTTGCTTGCAAAGGCATTGTTTCTTGAAGAGCCAGTGTTCTGGCCTAAGTTGTTTGAAATATGGTTTAAGTTAACCCGAGGTTGCAAAGGGCCAGTAAACCATAGTTGATATAACTTGACCCTGGTAACTGTCATCACTATTGCTTGGGAGCTGAGTTAATGCTGTGGTTGTTGTTTTTTTGTTTTTATTATGACTGTAGATAAAACTGGGGGATGCGCTGTTCCAGGTTGTACAGTGTGGACCAATTCTTGGAGTAGAAATCCACAGTTCAGCAACTTAATCAGTGTTGGTAAGATTTACATACAACAGATGTTCTGTTCTGATCTGCATTCCCTTCTGGTTCTCTCTTCAAAAATTTCAAAAATTCGATTCCTCGTTCATTAGTGTTCCATATTTCATTGATCACTGACTTGCTCCTGCATTCCAGGAAATGAAGAAACAGCTGAAGAGTTGACAGTTTTTTTTTAATTGGAAGGTCTGAGCTTGCAGACTAGCTTTGACGCCGTGCCCAAGGCTAGGTTGCTAAATTATACTGGTTGGGCATCATATTCGGCTTAAGAACTATGCACTACTTTGATAACGAATAGATGGCAGCATCTGCAACCAGCGTTTTAGTATTGAGAGTCTTCTCCCCTCAAGGAGCTTGAGAAACAGTTTAGGACAACAGCGGCAAGTCCGAAGTTCTACCTGAGTTTTTTAACCCTTTCAGCCCCGTGGGGTTCCCCATTGACGAGTAAAATCGTCTGGCGTTAGACAGAGTAAAATCTATAAGTGGCACCATTGGGAGTTAAAGGGTTAATTAATGGGGACATAGTTTTTGAGTGCATCTAGCTGTTGTAAACCCTTTCAGCCCCGTGGGGTTCCCCATTGACGAGTAAAATCGTCTGGCGTTAGACAGAGTGAAATCTATAAGTGGCACTATTGGGAGTGAAAGGGTTAAGACCGTAAGTGTGGGTGTAGATAGAGATAGATAGATAGATAGTTTAATAAAAAATTACTTCGCAGCCAAAAGGCTGAATTGCATAATACTTTACAAATTTGACAATGATACGCTATATATACTATGTTAAGATACATGAGTATGACTAATTTAAATTTATTTAAAATACTACAAATGGCCGGAATGAATGACCGCTGAAAACGCTTGGTGCGCACACCCGGGAGGTCGTACTTTCTATTTCTCCTTAGATTATAATGGTTAACATGATCTGGAGGAAGTAAGTGGGATAGTTTGTGGTTACCAGAGATTACATTAAACAACTTAAGGCACTGTTCCTCGCGCCGAGACCGCAAAGTGTCAAGATCATAAATACTCAAGCACAGACTATAGGAACAATCAGGTAGAATGATGCTTAGCGCCCTCTTCTGTACTCGCTCGATATCATTGATAAGATACTCGGGCAAAGCATGATGGAAAATAGGCGAACAATATTCGAGAACTGGTCTAACAACAGTGCAATAAAAGTTGATAATATCATGAGGGTTCACTCCCGCTCTCTTGAGAAGAACCAGGAAGTATAGTCTCTTATTGGCTTTCCTGATAGCCTCATTCACATGATCGTTCCACGTAAGATCACTAGACAGAGTCACTCCTAAGGGTGTGACTGGGGTTCCATATGTTCGAGCCAACAGCCCTCCCACGGTCTTCTTAACCGGTTCTTTAATATGAAATCAATTTTAGGAACAAGCAAGGGGCTTCTTTTGTGGGACATAAATTCATCTCATCAAATTAGCATGCGATGTGGAAGCGACGTCTTTGCGCAAGAGTTCTCTTGGAGTGTAAGTTGCTACCTGCAGCGTTTTCTTCAGATAATAATTCAGGATGCCAATGATAAATGAACGATTTTAATGAATACTTAAAATATCGATCGCATGGGGTGTCTGACATTTGCAGACTACAGACTAACCCTAAATCACAATTATTAAAGTTAAATAATGTTTATCAGCGCTATTTGAAATGTGTGCGTAGACTTAAATAATGTTTATCAGTGCTATTTGTAGGCAGTCTGCAGTCGGCAAATGTCAGACGCCCGATCACGTATACCACCGTGAAGCTAGATGAGGGAACAATTCCCAAAGTTCTTAGCGACATAAACGCGAACTCGCAATGTCCGGTTACTATACTTCCGGTACGTAACATGAATGTTACACTACCAATTACCTACTGTAGATGTTTGAAATGGTAGTACGAGGACAAACGTCGCCTTTGAAAAATATCTTTGTAACAAAGTGAAAAATAAAAGCGCAAAGGCGTCGAAACTTTGTCGGGATAGCATGCAAAGATTCTAGGCACCAACAGATAATTTTTTCGTTATACTTGCCCGTGATTTCTTAGCAAGTAGAAGCCTGTGTCCAGGCTAACCAATTTCAAGCCCCTCGAGAAACACGGTGGATAATTTCCGAGACAGCAACATTGTTTGTATCGGACGAAAAATGGAAGCAAATTTGGCCTTGAAGTTCTTTTTGCCATTCTTTTTTACCAGAGACCCCTCCTTTACAACGGATCACGTGACGGGTGTATACGCACGTGCGATATACGTTCGACAGTATCTAATTGGCCAGTTATGTGTATGAGGCAGGGAAAGCTGGCTTCTGTCACATGCATTCGCGCGCTGCGCGACGAAAATTATCTGCTGTCCAGTGGACTAAATGGATCGGTAAGGTGCTAAGAATCCGTGTGGACTTCAGCCTCAGGGTGTTCTTCTATTCTTATTTGAACTCTCACTTCCTTCGTCTTTAAGAGGAAACCTTTGAGTAAATAACTGTCTTATCGGCACGGAATTTCTTTTCTAACAATGCCAAAGCTTGCTTGATTCTTGCTGACTTAAGTGCTATTATGACCAAAAACTCAATTTCTATTTCTCTTTGGATTTCAAAACTATGTTAACTAAACATTAAGTGACCCAAGTTTTAAGCCTTGATATCAGACTCAATTGTTTAAGAATGCAATGTGTGTGTACGCAGATGAATTAATATGCAGCAGGGAGTTTCGGGCTTTCAGACTTTTAAACTCTTGTTTTGCATATATAATAAGCTGTGTTTACACGCTGAAATTTTAAGCTAGTGAATAAATGACATCACTTTTCCCTAGATCTAACCCTCTGAGGTCCAATCGGTCAGTTTTGAACGTTAGTAATGGTAGACTTTGAAATCCAAAACTTACACTCAAAGTCAACAGCATTTGGATAAAAATCAAAGCTCAAAATTTTGCCACTCAATCGTTAATTAAGCAATCACTCTTTCAAAATCTGAAGAAAAAAAGTGATTTTTTTTTATCATAGTAGCACTTTAAACGCTGGTGTTCAAAACCGTGTTTCTTTCCTTTCGCTCCCGTAATGGAAATAATAAAGAGCTTTAGATTCTAGTACGAGAACGACTACGAGTACGAGATTTTCTCAAAGAGCAACAGTGAGCGCGCGCAAACCAGTGTCATTTTGGCGGGAAAAACGTGATGCCGCCGTCATTTTAGTACGAGGGTTTTGCAAAAATGTCATCGTATCAAAACAAGTCAACAACACGGTAGCAGTTTTGGCTTTTTTGATGAGCAAAAAGGCTCAGTTACCAGCGATAAGAATAACTGAGCAACCTATACTGCTAACAAAGAGTAAGATTAAGCGTACGGGTTAAAAATTTCTTTAGTATTTTCGCTAAAAACGGGCGGTCAAAACTCGTACTCGTTCTCGTCCTCGTCGTAGAATCTAAAGGTCCCTATTAGATGGACCAAGGGACCGACGATGTCAAGTCTTTCATGTTTATCCACCAATTCTGCATTTACACGTTAGGCAATATTAGAGCTTTAAATGCCGCTTTACCAGCAGAAATTGGTTTCTAAACTAACTTGTCTAACTCCTCAATGTTTACTTTTTCTTAGTTAAAATTGTGGGACCTCAGAGCCAAGGCATGTGTACAGAATTATCGAGGGCACGTAAATGAGATCACACATAAGCTCCCCTTCTATTTGGACCCAACCGAATCTCTTATGTTTGCAGGTGAGAACCATTTGAATCATTTGTATTGTCATCGTTGCATTCTAGTCTCTGACCTGGAGGCTAATGAAGACTACAACAAAGTGGTTCTTTGGTGTAATTTTAACAGTTTCAAACTAAACGTATACAATGAAGTTTGTTATACAGCCGAATATGTTCTCCCAACAGTCGGCGCTCTCATTGATTACTTCGAGGTCACATGACATCTAACAATAAAACTGTTTCCCGCCAAAAGTCTCTGAGCGGGCAACCTAGTGCAAAATGTATGACGTCATAGGGTAACAGTGCACTGTTACCCGCGAATGTTGACCGACGACCACCGTTAATGATGCCATTGCACTTTTTTCTTTTTGTGCTTTATAACAAATCACTTAATGACTGATCCCTCGAATTTCAATGTTTCCCTCGGCTGCGCCTCGGGGAAACATTGAGATTCTCGGGAAACAAAATGAACTCTTTATCTCGGGACCAGTCATTAAGTGTTTATTATTACAGTTATTTCCCGTTCGCTGCAAAACGAGACGGTACATCGAAAAACTATCAAAAACGAGTAGGTTAAATTTTATATAGCGTTTATGTCCAGGTCTACATTCTAGCTTTACAGTCTTCATTTATTGCTTGCTTTCATGCTACCTTTCCCGCGTTTTTTCATTGTTTTGCAGCCGGGCAAGATTCGGTGACGCGTATATGGAGCATTGCAAGTGGTGAACTACTGCACTCGATCCCATTTCCCGAAATTATGGACAAATCTTTGAATCAAATTCCCGCGCTGTACTATTCAGAGGCATGGGGCGTAGGGAGAGGCATGCCGGGACTGTTATATGGCGCTGAGAACTCAATTTATTTCTGCTCGTTTTGAAAAGCATGAGATTGGTTTTCATGGTGAAAAAAATAACGATGGCAGAGGTGTTATCCAAAGCAAATAGGTTCAGGCAATGTGCGGCTTAAAGGAATGGCGTTAGAGTTATCGGAGAGATAAGGAGGAAAAGGAGACAGAAGGAATAAAACAGTGGAAACTGCTGAATGTACTGTGGCACTTAAGCCTGGTTTACTCTGCGACTGATAAGCATAAGCATAACGAAGTTCACACTTGTTGCATAAGAGAAAGGACATACGCACGCGCAGTTATCTCCAGACTCTTTGTTTGTCCACCCAAATTTTGAATAAGCATTGTTTTTGTTTTCTCTTGGGACCATTGTAAGTCCCAAGAGAAACAACAAAGTCCCAAGAGAAACAAGAAACAATGCTTACGCAAAATTTGGGTGGGCAAACAAAGAGTATTGCGGTATTTTCCGCTTCGGCCAATTGCTGTTATGTAGAAGAAAACGACGGCGACAAGAGGTAAGGGATATTTCCCAAAAGAGGAAAGAACAAGGACATTTTCATCAGTAATCTAGTACAGGAACTGCAACTAGCAGACCGAGATCGCAAGAGTTTTATTTTAGGATATCTGACGATTTGTCGTAAAGGTCATTTTTCGACCATTTCCACAGTTTATTGAAGTGGCTTCCAACCCCCCATCCAAGACATTTTTGACCATAAAAGGGGACGACCCGTGCCATAACAAATTTCTTTAGAAACACTTAGGAGATCTGGGGACTGTTCTCTAAGTCCCTTAACATTTCGTGCCCGAGCAGCCACTTGAGAACCTGCTATCTGCATGTTTTAGTAAGCTGGGGCCCGTTTCTCGAACGTCCCGAAACTTTACGGGCCATTTTCGAGTGTCACAATTCCTTTATTTCTCAGGAACGGAGAGGATTTAAGTTGTCAAACTTCACAACCATTTTTTTTTGTTTGTTTGTTTCCCTGAAAACGTGTTA
Source organism: Montipora foliosa (assembly GCF_036669935.1). NCBI lineage: Eukaryota > Metazoa > Cnidaria > Anthozoa > Scleractinia > Acroporidae > Montipora > Montipora foliosa. Next base: position 31,293,840 of record NC_090880.1, on the reverse strand, counting down.
AAAGATCAGCTTTCCAAAACATTCGTTTGGCAGTTTCACAAATGGGTTTTCGGGCCCGAAAAGTTTCGGGACTTTCGAGAACGTGCCCTAGTTCTTTTAGTATGTTTTCGAGATAGCAAATAGGACAATGGCTGTGAAAATCAGTGCCACAAAACCTCTCTCTTCTGAAGATACAGAGGGAATTTTTCATTTGAAAAGGTTCCTGATTTCCGAGATTTCGTGATTGTACATTCCCCTCCCACCGTGCCGTGGCTTAAGTTGCGTGGTTGTCGCCTCAACGCAATCGCTCCAGTTAAGCGGCGCAGACTCGTGAAAGCTTCATCTTTGGTAAATTGTTATTTCCTCCTAGTACAAAGCGTTCTCTGATAGTCGTGCCATTGCTAAGATTGCAAACTTGACTTCAGCAACTGCCGGCTTTAATCACGCAGGGCCGCAGTCGACTTGCCCAGCTATTCTCCGGTAGCTGGCATGCGTGACTGAAGCTCACAGAAATATGCCGTCGTTTCCACAAGAGGTATGAAAGCAGTAAAAACAGTGCATTGGTTTTATAAGAGAAGCCACAGTTTCCTGTCGATTTTGTGTGAAAAAAAATTTAATTCCGTCTAGCCATGTCTGCTTTTCTTTTATTTCCGGCTTAAATTTGCGACGATCTCGCATTGCCGCCAAGTGGACTTTAGACCCCCATATGATGCACTCAACGCTCAAGTCACAGCAAATAACTAAATAATTGTCAATAATTCCATTTTTTTTTATTGCTAGAACTGCTCGGTTAATTATGGAAAAATACGAAAGCAACGCTAGTAATTGCCAGCGATAAACAATACGTGGATTAGCGATACGTTAAAGAGAGGGATTAACGTCTTTTAATTGGGGTACTTTTCTTGTAGTGGAAGTGGTATCGGTTCGCTGACCTTTAAGATAGATTCTGTCAATAAACCGAGGGAGACACAAGTGATTTGAGTGCAACGTCATTTCAGAGTTCAGATTTCGCTTAACAGTAAAGAGAAAAGGTAAGTTTTCTTGGGCTGACCGTTATTTCGCAAAGGAAGATCTTGGTATCGTTTGCATGAACAATACTTGTTCCATTTGATGAAGGGGCAACTATTTAGCTTTAACCTATAAATAGATTGTAAGCTGTTGGAAAAACATGGCATAGTTGCGTAGTAGTTTAGTTGATTCGACGCCAAACTTTGCATGATGTAATTCACGTGGTAAGATAAATGTTGATCATACCGTATTTTGTGCATGTAACGTACCGAATGCAGATTGACGTTCAAATGAGGGCGAGGTTAGTTTATTTGAGAGCGTGTCTTGGCTCAAAACAGTCCCACATGCGAAGAGAGTTTTTCTCCCCTTGAATATGGGAATAACTGTCGCGAAAATTGTTTTTTTTAAAGGCCGGAGAACTCAATTCCATGAATAAACCAGGCTTTGGGGGCCGCAGAAATCCTACAGTAAATACTTTGAAGAAATGCCCGACATGCGTCTCATAGTCAAAGCTAAAACAACAGGTAAAACCTCGTGGGTCGAGGCTGAGGTTTCAGGTTTCAGGTTTCAAGCGCGGCGATCTTGATGCCGGCCCGTCCTGCGCAGCGTTTCTGTACAAGAAATGGCCATCGCTTTTTTCTTAGCAGGGCCAGAACGTGAGACAATCCCTTGGAGGCTGTTAGGTTAAAAGACTGGTTATTACAAGCGAATACCCAGTCGAATTAACTTCTTTCTTCTTACAAAAGACACAAGTGATCAATCAAAACATTATTGAAGTTGCGTTTGTTTCTTATGCCAGCAGAGTCATCTAGCATTTCGTTTACGCGAAACTCGGGGTAAAAGCATGAAAAGTCTCTTACGACAATTTTGCCGGTGTTGTTTTTTTGGAGAAGTTACTTGATAGCTGTGGCTAGTAGGAAGAATTAGCTCATCAAACCGAACAAGTTTCTTTGTTTTTTAGCAAAACGTTAATTTTACCCTGAAACTTGCCGTTTTGCTGTAAATGTTACATAAATATATGTTACATTTAATGTTGGCGACAAAAAGCATAAGAACAAAAAATTCGCCGACTCCGCATTAACTTAATTCGTCACAGTTCCATCATCGTAACTCTGCGGAATTCACATGTATGCATTGGGTAAGTTCTTGCTGGTAAAAACAAGCGTTCACGAAACGTTAGCTTCGCAGACTGAGAAATCTTGAACATTATAAAAATGACTTTTTGTTTTTGCCACTTGCTTACTTTTTTCGACTGAGTATTTGTCCCTGCAATCGCTTGAAGGAAAGAAAAAACTTGTTCAGTTGTCAGATCCTCGCTGTTTGTCCCATGCTTTCCATGCTGAGGTATGAGTTGTAATATCATTTAGTAGACTTAATTTCTCTGCATGTTTTGTTTTTTCTAAAGATGATCATGTTCTTTCGATTGCTGACTTTGTGCTGTTTCATTGTGGGCCACACCACACAAGGTACGGAAAAGTTTCAAATGAGGGCAACAGAGTACTAGGGGTGAGGCAGGAGATTTTCACTCACGTGACCAGCAGCCATATTGGATTACTGAAACAAAAGAAAGCATTTGCATAAAAATAGAGTTCAATTCCTGGAGGATTAGTTTGGTACATCATCATCGCCGCCATTCCTTTGTTTTGGAACACCAACGTGACCGCCGTGACGTCATGTGAAAACGCTCTATACATAGGCCTCTTCCAATTATGGTTTTTTAAAAGCTAATTTTAGCTGCGCAGCTATTTTTAGAGAGGCACCTGATTGGCCAGTTGTAATTCCAGAGTTTTGAAGCAAGCAACCGTGGATAATCTTCCGGTCGGTGTACGTTGAATCAGTGGCTTGATCTGATCGGCGTAATTACAAAATGACTAAATATTTTAAGAAAGAGCCGCCGATACAATGTAGATTTGATTATTAGTGGTGTACTATAATTCGGCTGGCCAAACCATCAAAGTCTTTTTTCTCAACGTTAACACAAATAAATACAGTTTTGACGTCTTCTTACACGTGATTCGAAAATACCAGACTGAATTCGTCTTAAAATAGTTCGAAAAAGCACAAATAGAGCCAAAGCACAACAGCTGATGCCCAAATCGCCGCTCGCTGGCAACCCAGTTTTTGCACCAAAGTTGCTTCAAAATCTTTTAAATGGGTTTCTAGCCCTTTAATTGCAAACAATTGACGTGACGTCGGATAGCACAGTTTTTCCCGCTCGCTGAATTCCGATTGGTCAATTCAAATTTCAGGGGTCCCCGCCGTATGCACGGCTGGGAAAGAGGTTGCAATTTCACTCAGTTTCTTGCTGTTTTCACAGGTGGGTTACAATTTTTGAGATGTCCAACTTGTGACGGTGAGGGACATACTATGGAGGAAGCAGAGAAAGCTTGTAAAGACAACACGGAAACAGTTGTTTGTTTCGGCGAGAACTTGTTGTGCGTGGTTTATCATGATATCATGTACTACAATGATGGAAGTAATCACACTATATTTCGTAAATGTGCTCAACGTGATTATTTTGAGAAAACGAAACGATTATGCGACAAGACAACGATATTAGATGGCTGGGAGTGCACAGTGGCAAAATGTCAACAATCTAATTGCA
>NC_090880.1:31270248-31287748 GCF_036669935.1 Montipora foliosa | reverse complement strand
AGGCTTCAACCTGAGAAGCTCTCTCTTTTTTTTTTTCGTATATATTTTATCGTGATCTCGTGGATGAAATAACGGAGACAAACGCCCAAAATACGTAAACGAAGTGAAATGCGTTTGAACGACGCACTAAACGGAGGCGTCTTGGTCGTGTCAGACGTCAACACCGGTTCTGAAGGGACTCCATAAGCAACAAAAGGGACTCAAAGATCTACGACGGCGACTTCAAAGAAAATGTCAACTCAAAATATCACTTTGCTATACTCGTTCACGTAGTACAATGTGGACAAAGTATCGTAGAAATAAATTGGGTGCGAGTGGTTTCAGGGTAAAAATAAAGAATGATAGATTCACTTTTATACGCTCAAGTTGTCATCAAAAGGCGCTGTTACACTAGGCAATTTCTCTTGCAACTTGTCTCGCAATTTTGTTGCGACACAAGTTGCGTCTTGCGATACATGTTGCTTGTGATGATCACATGACGTCAAAGGAACATTTTCATTGGCTGGTGCCGCAAACCGTTGCTACACAAGTTGCAGGGAAGGTGTTACACTGCGCAACGTAGGAAAAATTCCAGTGTAACAGCGCCTTAAGCATTAAATTTAGTGATTTCACATTAATTTCATCACAGTACCGCAAAAATATGTGCTAAAATTCGTGCCGCACGTGCAACACGATTATTTTTCCTCTTTTAACCAATGATATTATTTAGTATCACCCAACTAGTGGACTAATGCAAATCCTGCATTTTAATTGGCTACGCTACTAGAGGACTATTAGTAATAGTCCTCGAGTAGCGAAAAGCGTGGTAGCCCGCAAGGGCTACGGGTCTAATTGTTAAATAACTGAATTTTTTTCTCCAGCAGCGCGCGCTCTCATTGGTTACTTCGAGGTCACATGACATCTAACACTAAAACTGTTTCCCGCCAAAAGTCTCCGAGTGGGCAACTGCAAAATCTATGACGTAAGAGGGTAACAGTTCACTGTTACCCGCGAATGTTGACCGACGACCGCCGTTGCTGTTGCCGTTGCACGTTTTTCTTTTTGTGATATATAACAAATCATTGAGATTCTCGGGAAACAACCAGTCCGGAAATTAAGTGTTTATTATTGTTCTGTGACGTTGTTGTTGCCGTAGCCGGCGTCGTTTTTTGAACTTCCTAGGTTCCACGCAAAACGGACGCAACCGGCATTGTTGACTATTTGCGCACCCTGTTGCATGTTGTTGGAAGTTGTTGCGCGAAGTTTAAAACTGTTCAAACTTTTGAGCTAACAACTCTCGACATTTCTTTTGTTCCGTGATCGCCGAAGCGTAGCGCAACAATGTTGGATTCGATTGGAAAACCTTAAATAACAATGACCACAGCCAGGTTTTCTGAGCCCGCAAGACTGAGTACCCCCAGCAAAACATTGTTCTTAGGTACTTCATGTATCCCTTATTAAAGCTAAAATAACGCATTCCCGCGCCTACCACATATATACCCATGTATTATCTATATACCCATGTATACCCTTATATACCCCTATATACCCAAGTATACCATGGGTATAAAGGGGTATACATTGGTATAAAGGGGTATTAAGGGGTATAGGTATACGTGTGTGTATGAGTATTTGTCTAAATACCTTATATTTAAATACATTATAATAAGGGGTACATGAGGTACTTCCACCATTCTTTTAACGAAAACCGCTGGTCAGCAACCTGGTTCTGGTCATTGCTGTCTAAGGTCTTCCGGTTCGATTGCGCAGCTCTTCCGTTGTTGGGGCCACACCTGCGCATTAGATATGGTCTCCATTGAGACAGTAACGAATTAAGGACGGTGCCTACTATTGTTATTGCGCATACGTTCTGCGCATCTCGAGATACTCGGATTTCCTATCGGTGATGCTTACTAATACAGGGAGATTTTTGCGCGGTTTAAAACCATCCGGAAAAAGTAGATCTTAGTAAGTGTCCTTGGTATGCAAAAAGAAAATCGGGGGTAACCATGCATTTTTGAGAGATAATTAAGCTTCAATTTGAGAAAGAACGCCATACATTGTTTTGTAATTTAGAGCTTTGTACAAATATTGTTTTTGAATTATCTTTGAAAATTGCGTGGTTACCCCCAATTTTCTTTTTGGATTTCAATAACACTTGTTAAGATCTTCATTTCCTGCATAATCACACACCGGGGAAAAAATATCTTTAATTAGTATATATAGGCACCGTCCTTAACATGTTGAAAACAAAATGACAGCCGAATGTTGTAAATTTAACAAAGTCTTATAGGTCGTAAACTTCCTTACATTGTTGGATCCGTTTGCGTTTGGAACAGTTGACGAACCAACAACTCCCAACATGGGAGTTGTTGTGTCCGTTTGCAAGCTGAGAGCCTAAATATGGCGTCGGGAACGAGAACGCAAAATGTACAGCAATGCGTGGGCGAGTCGCGCACAGTGTGTCCTATTTTTATTTTATTGCTGACCTACAGTAAAATAAAACACCACAAAGTGAATAAAATCAAAATCAAAGCGGTGTTTATTTACGAAAAAAACGGTTTCGGTACAGATTCAAAGAGGTAACAGTTTGCAACTCGTTCAACTCGGCGTTTCAGTCGTTTCGAAAAATTGGCTTGTAAATAAAGACTCGGTAAGTTTTGCAATATTTTCTGCTTAGTGTATATAAATATTCATTACAAAACAGGAGTGTTAAACAAGTGTTTTGGTTCAAATTACAATTGAAACAGTTTGCAACACGTTTATCTTGGCGTTTCCTTTCGCAAAAATAATATGTTAATCAAGGCTCGGCAAGTTTACAATATGTTCTGTATAGTGTTGGAAGTATGTAAAAACTCATTACAAACAGATATGAGTGACAAATAAGTATTTCAGTATAGATTACAGATGAAACAGTTTGCAACACGTTTAACTTGAGTTTCATTTCGAAAAACATGGTTTGGTAAGTTTCCCATTTATTCTGTTCGGTGTTAAAAAGTCTTGAAAATGATGAGAATTCATTACAAAGCAGTTGTTGTTGTTGTTTTTTAAATAATAACTAGAAAGGCAATGAACTTTGCTTGAAACGATTTAGTTTTCACGATCACTAGAGCTTGAAGCAAGGAAGAATTGTCAACAGTCGTTGTGTTGGATTGCGTAAAAAGATAACCGTGAGTAATAGCAAAAGGTTGTTTTGGCTCCTCTGTTTTCCTCTTCTGATGGTGTTCGACATTTCAATCATCACACTTGGCTTAAATCACAGACTCAAAAGTTAGGATCGCACTTACTGGTCCTTACTGGCTGGTGGTGTTCGACATTTCAATCATCACACTTGGGTTAAATCACAGACTCAAAAGTTGGGATCGCACTTACTGGTCCTTACTGGCTGATGGTGTTCGACATTTCAATCATCACACTTGGGTTAAATCACAGACTCAAAAGTTAGGATCGCACTTACTGGTCCTTACTGGCTGATGGTGTTCGACATTTCAATCATCACACTTGGGTTAAATCACAGACTCAAAAGTTGGGATCGCACTTACTGGTCCTTACTGGCTGATGGTGTTCGACATTTCAATCATCACACTTGGCTTAAATCACAGACTCAAAAGTTAGGATCGCACTTACTAGTCCTTACTGGCTGATGGTGTTCGACATTTCAATCATCACACTTGGGTTAAATCACAGACTCAAAAGTTAGGATCGCACTTACTAGTCCTTACTGGCTGATGGTGTTCGACATTTCAATCATCACACTTGGCTTAAATCACAGACTCAAAAGTTGGGATCGCACTTACTGGTCCTTACTGGCTGATGGTGTTCGACATTTCAATCATCACACTTGGCTTAAATCACAGACTCAAAAGTTGGGATCGCACTTACTGGTCCTTACTGGCTGATGGTGTTCGACATTTCAATCATCACACTTGGGTTAAATCACAGACTCAAAAGTTAGGATCGCACTTACTAGTCCTTACTGGCTGATGGTGTTCGACATTTCAATCATCACACTTGGCTTAAATCACAGACTCAAAAGTTGGGATCGCACTTACTGGTCCTTACTGGCTGATGGTGTTCGACATTTCAATCATCACACTTGGCTTAAATCACAGACTCAAAAGTTGGGATCGCACTTACTGGTCCTTACTGGCTGATGGTGTTCGACATTTCAATCATCACACTTGGGTTAAATCACAGACTCAAAAGTTAGGATCGCACTTACTGGTCCTTACTGGCTGATGGTGTTCGACATTTCAATCATCACACTTGGCTTAAATCACAGACTCAAAAGTTGGGATCGCACTTACTGGTCCTTACTGGCTGATGGTGTTCGACATTTCAATCATCACACTTGGCTTAAATCACAGACTCAAAAGTTAGGATCGCACTTACTGGTCCTTACTGGCTGATGGTGTTCGACATTTCAATCATCACACTTGGCTTAAATCACAGACTCAAAAGTTGGGATCGCACTTACTGGTCCTTACTGGCTGATGGTGTTCGACATTTCAATCATCACACTTGGCTTAAATCACAGACTCAAAAGTTAGGATCGCACTTACTGGTCCTTACTGGCTGATGGTGTTCGACATTTCAATCATCACACTTGGCTTAAATCACAGACTCAAAAGTTAGGATCGCACTTACAGGTCCTTACTGGCTGATGGTGTTCGACATTTCAATCATCACACTTGGCTTAAATCACAGACTCAAAAGTTGGGATCGCACTTACTGGTCCTTACTGGCTGATGGTGTTCGACATTTCAATCATCACACTTGGCTTAAATCACAGACTCAAAAGTTAGGATCGCACTTACTGGTCCTTACTGGCTGATGGTGTTCGACATTTCAATCATCACACTTGGGTTAAATCACAGACGCAAAAGTTAGGATCGCACTTACTAGTCCTTACTGTCAATCATTTCATTAGTTTTCTGCAGAGATTCGTTTTAGTGACATGAATGTGACAGGTGTCAGTATTGGAGAAGGACCAAATGATGGTAGAACTAGTACTTCTTCTTTGCCACAAGTATTGGTAAGCAGTGGCAGAGGGTGTCTTTGTTTAAACTTCCGTTCTTTTGCTTCTCTTGGTGGTTTCCTTTTTTCGAAGTAGTCTCAGTGATGACCTCATCTAAAAGCTGTCTATTTATATCAGTACATGATTGACTGCTCAAGATCTTAAAATGTGTTTCCCGGCCTTATGCGATAAAGATAACAGACTACCCGACTTATCCTGTTAACTGAAATAACTGTAGCTAAGTTCCAAGAGGTTACTATCCCTTTCCTTTTGTTAATTCGTTGTATTATGAAAGTCTACATCGAATTAACAGAAGGAAAGGGATAGTAACCTATTCAAAGCTCCTATTCTCCTATTCAAATCCTATTCAATTCCTGTTCTCCTATCCTAGCTCCTATTCAGATTATAGTTTCAAATTTTGTCACTCTAAATAAGTTCAATAAGTTTTCTTTTGTTGAGGTACGATTGGCATTTTGTCAGTGCTTTTTTCTTTTGGCGTTATAATATTTGTTTAAGAGGTACTTTAACTTCAGCTTAAAGTCCCTTCCATTGATATCAATACAATTTCTTGAGCAATAACGGAGTTACCCGGTCAAATATGATAACAATATCCACTCATTTTTTGATGATTTTTGTTCTTTGTAGGTGTGTTTTCTTTTTGGGGTTTGTTTTGTCTCTTGTTTCCGTTAGTCTAGCAGAACTTTAAGGCCCAAGAGACCAATGGTCTGCGAGTTGTTAATTTGTTATGCCTAAAAGAAATTCTAACTACTCTAAACTAATTCTAACAAAATTCTAACTACTCTAAACTAATTCTAACAAAATTCTAACTACTCTAAACTAATTCTAACAAAATTCTAACTACTTTAAACTAATTCTAACAAAATTCTAACTACTCTAAACTAATTCTAACAAAATTCTAACTACTTTAAACTAATTCTAACAAAATTCTAACTACTGTAAACTAATTCTAACTACCATAATTAAAATTGAATTAACTACGATAATTAAAAATTTTAAATTTGTTAGCCTAGAAAAATTCTAACTACTATTATTTAACTAACTACAGTAATTAAGAGGGTGTAAATTTGTTACGCCTAAAAAAATTCTAACTACCTTAAGCTAATTCTAAGTAATATAAATTAAACTAACTACCATAATTATAAATTTTAAAAATTCTATCAACTCTTAACTAATCTTAACTATCGTAAAAAGTATATTTTTAAATTAAAATTAAGTTTTCACTATTAAAATTTTACCCCATTATTTGTTACACTTGAAAAACGCCACGCCTTAAACTTCACAAGTCGAAAGCAATCAGTCTTATGCCACGTTCTTGAGCTCAAAAATGCTGACCCTAAGCCGAGAAAATGGTTTAGTCGCCAATTCGCTGGTGCTAAGGTTAGGAATTGGCTTCAGTGTCGATCGATTAAATCAAGCCGATTAGTTTGTTAATTCAGAAATACTGTAAACTAGAACAAGTTTAAAGACCAAAATTTGTATCGGTCCAAGACATTTTCTAAGGAGTCTTTTTAGTTTAGTCTGTCTCCAAAAATATGCACATCTGTTAGCTTTCATGGTCTGATTATTAATTGCTTTTCTAAGAAGTATTTTTATTTTGATGTTTCAACACGGAAGCCGAGCAAAAAAACTGTTTAAGTCCGTGATTAAACACACCAAGTTGTAACGAAACCTTTCAAAACCTATTTACCGACTCACAAAGCCGAACAACCCCTGTAAAACCACTGTATCTTTGTACGTTTCCACACATCAATTGTTGATAATTTACCTCGTATTCAATATCTGGTGCTAGAAAAAAAGCTACCATGTTGATCTTGTATATCATGTTACCGTAGCATCGTTCATACAAATTTGTTCATTGACTTTCGTTATTAATATCATTGATATAACTTATTGAAACAGATTAACATGGAAAAGTTTGGAAAACTGAGAGAAAATTCATGCAAGAAAGGTTGCGGAAGAGTGTGCAAACTGTTTCTATTTAAAAATCTCAGTCATTCGTAAGAAGAAAAAAGTTCTGTAGGCAAGAAAATCGTCTCAAGTATAAAATTTTAGTAAACATTGCTTCAAAAAAGAGAAAAAAAACTTATCTTATGTTGAAATATAGATTAACGTGGAAAGGTTCGGAAAAACGAGAGAAAGCTCAAGGAAGGCAGCGGAATTAGAGTGTGCAAACCATTTCTGTTTTAAAAAAAATGGTAATTATTCGTAACAGAAAAAGTTCTGTAGGCAAGAAAATTTCTCAAAGTATAAAATTTCTGTAAAACTTTTTTCAAAAAAAGAGAAAAATCTTAGTTTGCTTGAGAAGCAATGCGAGCACCAAACTCTGTATTTTTCAGTTTCGAGAGAAAACACCTTATCTTATTATTAAATTAATGAATCTTTTAACATTGAATACACTTAACAACACGGGACAAATACTGACGATACAATACATAAAAAATTATAAAATGTAATTTACAAAAAGCGAAGGATCATTCTTGGAATGCCTGAAAAATAAACGATCGTGTCGATTCAGTAATACTCGCAAATGGGACATAAACAGCAGGAAAACAGGTTCTCGTCTGTTAAGCTAATTTAATTGCTCGTGGTGTAGGCTGGCCGGGGAAGCAAGGATGTCTTGCTTCTAACCAAGATGGACAGGACTCAGCTCAGATTGTCGCGAAATCCGGGATTAGTGAGGGTTCTCCACCCTGCTCCCCTGGGTTCTCTGCCCCTCACCAAAAATCAACATGTAGCTCATTCCACCTTTTAGCGCGTTAAGAGTGAATATTTATTGGGGAGAGGGGAGGTTAGCTCTCGTGAATGGGAGGGTGCAAAACGAAAAATGGGATAAATGTTTTGTCAGCATGACCGGAAGGATTTTCAAAATGGAGAAAATTTGGAATAAAAGCGGCGCTGAAAATTATATGTGGGACTGGAACTCCACTTAATTTTTTTGCATCAAACCCAGTTCTTGCTTCATATTCTGAAAACTTTGGAGATGTAAATTAATTTACGTAACTTGAACAGGACGGCAGTTTCTCGACTTACCATGATCCCCCGATACACTCTGGGAGTTTGTGACAAAGATTTTCTTTGACATCTTTTTCCTAGAAAATAAATGAGCCATTTGACTCAGTTTCGTATGACCAGGTTATTCAAGTTGTTCTCACGACCGAGCAAAGCAAAGCAAAGCTAAGCACAGAACTGAAGAAAAACTCCATGATTCAGTTTAACTAAGAACATCATTTTCAAAGGTGAGATCTTCTTGTCTTCTTAGCAAACTCTCTAACGACAATGAATCGTGGGTCTTATGTTTGTCAGTACCAATGTCCCCCGTAGGCTAAACGGGTAAGAGAAAGTTACGGGCAAAGTGATCAAATTTTGGGTTAGGGTCGAACAATTTAATTGGACATAAAAAATCACTATTACATGGAATTCGTACTGACGACAGAAATGTTCAGGAAAAGAGGATTTGATAACGAATGAGACCCAGAGCCAAAAATCAGATTTGAAGCAAACACGTGATAATACTAAGGAATTAGATGACACACACTTACTGCAGGAATGGCCGACAAACATAAAAGGCAGTTTTCAATTTGGCGCCTGGGCGGTGAAGGAGGAAAGATGACAGTTGATCTGAAAAACTGAAATTATAATAAAAAACAAGAAATAAGTGAAGTTATTTGCTTTAGCCAATCATAGCCAATCATAACCGACCCAAAATTCGTGCGAGCAAGTCATCACAATTTACCACAATTGGCTCTGCCTTAAACCTGCTCTGCCTAAACCTAACCAATCACTTAGCGTAGTTCTGGGAAGTCATAGTATTAGGGAAATACTCTCGTTAAGCTTGCGAGGTGAGGCACGCGATAAATGCACAGCCCAACAACAATAGAGACTAGTTTTTGTTTTTACTTGATTATGGTTTTCGTTGAACAATTTACCTTTCTTTCATCATCTTGTACAATTTCTTCAGTGATTTCAACGGCATTGTCGGTTTGATGATCATGACAAATTTTTCAGAGGGCAGATTTTTTTCCAAAGCCTCGCGGATTTGTCTGTAACGTTAACAAGGTAAAACATAATGAAATTAGCGTAAAGTAAACCATACGATCAGGATATTTCGGGAAAAAAGTGATTTAATTTTATGTACCTGTATGCGACTACCGACTGCAATTATCTATCGTACCGAAAAGTGTATTTTACTACAAAAATAGCCAAAATGGTTTCGCATTTCATCATCAACTTTGAACATTGTTTGCGATATTATTCCTACTTACAAGAGTTTCCGTGAAAAAATGAACACTTACATCCAAGTTGACTTTTGCTCCTCTTTCGTCTTACTGGAAATGTTATCAGGGTTGATGACCAAGATTATGTTGTCATCACCATCCCGCAGTCCTATAAATAGGAGCAGTGCTTTTGTCAAAAAGCATATCCGTGTTCTGTACCTTCACGTTCATGGTTGGGCGTTGTTCAAAGCAAATAGTGTTAGAGAGCAAAAAACTCCACAAAACAATAGCTCTAATGAGCAAAGACAAAAACATGGCACGCTCTGCACGTGCGCTTTTCATTCTGTTACATTTCTTTGCCGTCCTCGTCCTGACAACGAGGTGAATTTACCAAATTTGAGGTTGTGTAGAGGACGTAAGAACATGACGAAACATTTTGAATTTGTATGCGCAAACAACCACACAATTCATGCCAATTTTACTCCTGCAATGAGGATACACAATTTCCATTCCGAACGACTTGGGGTTAATTATAACGAAGTTATTACAATAATGGGAAATAATATTTTTAGACGACGTTCTCGTTGGGGTGTCGTCGTCGTCCTTGCGTAAGCTCCTTACTGAGCCGCAGCCGACGGTAACAGCGGGAAGGCGGCACAGTTTGTTTTGCTCTCCTCTGATTGACTAAGGAAATGGCGCGATATTTTAACAAAACCAATAAGCGCTTTAGTCGTTAGAGCAAGTTTCAAACGAGTGTCGTAAAACCAAATTCAAAGTAATTACTTTGGTCAATCAAAAAGGAGGGAGACAATCCGGTAAACCAATCAAAACTCGAAGTAATTACACGCAGCTGACACAAAGCGCGGGAAAATTAAATGTGCACACGCGAGCCACGATTGGTTTTGGTTTCACTTCTGATTGGTTGAAAAAGTGGCGCGAGAACTTTGAACCAATCACTGACTGAAGTAATGCAAAACTAAAGAATATTCGCTAATTACTTTCGACACTCAATTGAAAACTGCTCTAATGTAATCAATGCAACTGCGAAATTACACCGCTTAAAAAACTTTTCCTGCTCCATGGCTCATCACCGCTCCCTATTTTTTAAATAACTTCAGTAGATTCAAACTTGCACCATACGATGGATTATTTCATTTTTTTGGATACGCTCATAGAACTAGCGAACTTGAATACTAACCGGTGTAAGTCAACACTTTGTCCTTATCCATCGCGTAGAAGGTATTCTGGAGAGCCACCATTACTGGTTCTTCTTTTACTGCAGGTTTATCTGATGAGAATGTAAGCAGAGTTAGTGCTGGAGTAATTAATTGAGGTCATCGTTTCCTCAAATTCTTCTCTTCTTCTTTAAGATAGTGCAATGAGCCCTATTAGAACAGACTCTCGATGCTCGCAGTTATCGTTGGTGCAATCACGACTTGGGTTTAGATTCCCGTCAAGGGGGAGTTTTCTGATGGATGATTGAGCCTGGTTAATTGTCTTAATGACTGACTGACTGACTGAATGACTGACGGACTGACTGACTGATGGACTGACTGACTGACTGACGGACTGACTGACTGAATGAATGAATGACTGACTGACTGGCTGACTGACTGACTGACTGACTCAATGACTGACTGACTGAATGAATGACTGAATGACTGACTGACTGACTGACTGACTGACTGACGGACTAACTGACTGACTGACTGACTGACTGAATGAATGACTGAATGACTGAATGACTGACTGACTGACTGACTGACTGACTGACTGACTGACTGACTAACTCAATGACTGACTCAATGACTGACTGACTGACTGACTGAATGAATGAATGAATGAATGAATGAATGAATGACTGACTGACTGACTGACTGACTGACTGACTGACTGACTGAATGAATGACTGAATAACTGACTGACTGACTGACTGACTGACTGACGGACTAACTGACTGACTGACGGACTGACTGACTGACTGACTGACTGACAGACTGACTGACTGACTGACTGACTGACTGACTGACTGACTGACTGAATGACTGACTGACTGGCTGACTGACTGACTGACTGACTGACTCAATGACTGACTGACTGACGGACTGACTCAATGACTGACGGACTGACTGACTGACTGACTTAACGACTGACTGACAAATGGCTGACTGAATGACTCTCTTACTGACAATCTGACTTTTTCACAATGACTGACTGATCATTTATCAGTGAGTCTTTCTAACTTATTCATTGTTAATGAAATTCCTCATTTGACTTTCACTTGACTAACCATTTCTTTGAACTGAATCCTCCTTCATAGGGGCTACTTTATTTCTGTTCAGGAATTTTCCTGATTTCTTGGCCTGCACTTTTTCTCCTGCTACAACTGGTGTAGATTTGCCAGATTTTTCCTGGGAAAAAAAATCCTTCGTAATTAGGGACCTTCTAATTGAACCTTATTTGTGAGCAACTAAAATAGATTCCGGCACGTTCTTTTGTTTAATTTCTTTGATAAGGACAATACACGATGTTTAATACCTTGGACTTAAATTCTTCGTCAGTTGTCGAAGCCTCGTCTTTTGATTTCGGTTGCTGATCATAGCATGGAGTCTGGATCATTTGAGTTGAATACTTGGTGTCTGCTGTAACAGTGTTGTCTACGACCTCACCATCCTTTGATGACATCTCGCATCCTGCTGTGTCCACTGAAATTGGATCGTTACATGTGGAAGTGAGATCAGTTTCCTTTGCCTCTGCGTTTGACATTTCCACCACAGCGACATTCCTTGATGTCGATTCATCTGTGGTATGTAGTCCGGGCTGCGGCGTCACTGTGTCAACATCAGAAACCGCGTTCATTGACTCTTCCGCCAGATTCACAGACTCTTCTTGAGTGACCTCTGTTGCCACTACCTTCGTGGCTGCATCTTCAACTGATGACAGGTCATGTTTCAAGTCAACCGACTCCTTTGCTGGTTCGTCAACGCCATCGATAACACCCGCCTCACAAGATGGTTTTTGAATCGCGGAATCGATATCGGAGGATTTTTCATTTTCAGAGCCTGTAATCATGATATCAGGTGAGGCTCCCATGGAGGGTACATTATCATTCTGTGCTGGCAAATCCAAATCCATTGCTCGGAGTGTAGGGGATTGATCGATGGACTCTTTGGCTTTGATTGTCGAGTCATCCATTAAACTCTCATTTGATTTCAAGACATCTTCCTTTTCAATGGTAACACTTAACGAGATGGCGCTGCCATCTGCCTTCAGGATCTCCTTCGAGGAAAAAATAAACCTCACTTAAGAACGGTGCCTACTATTGTTATTGCGCATATGTTTTGCACCAACCTCGTAGCGAGGTTGGTTCTGTGCATCTCGAGATACTCGGGTTTTCTATGGGTGGTTCTTACTAATGCAGGGGTATTTTGGGGTGGTTTAAAACTATGAGGAGAAACCAGAACTTAGCAAGTGCTCTTAGTATCCAAAACGAAAATTGGGGGTAGCCATGCATTTTTTAAGCTTCAATTTGGAAAAGAACGCCATACATTGCTCTGTATTTTAAACCTTTTTTCAATTATTGTTGATTAATTATCTTTGAAAAATGCGTGGTTACCCCCAATTTTCTTTTCAATAGCACTTCTTAAGATCTGCTTTGCCTGTATATTAGTTTGAAATCAGTTTTTTTATCCCCAGGAAAGTATGCGCATGGAATCGTTTCGCGAAAAGGCTTAAAGCTTATCGAGGATTTTGAAAACTAATCCTCTATTTAAAAAGCGAATGACTAAACGGAAATCATTTAATAAATAACTTAGACTTAAGATGATAGAATCTGCCACGATATCAAATAATAACCCGCCGTATAGAGCTACCATACTACCATACAAAAGCAACCAACAAATGAAAACAGATCATGAACATGCAAGGTTGTCCCTGATTAATTCATTGGCGCAATGGTGAGAGTCAAGGGCGGATCTATGAGGAGGGTGCAAGGGATAAACCCCCCCTCTTCTTGAGATGACCTGCAGCTTTGTAATACAACTGGTATAGAGGTTTTGCACGGCAGCCATGTTCCATGGCAGGAACAATGAAAATGTTTTGCATTATAAAGACCATTTGTTCCCATAGGAAAAAGAATCTATTGTTTTTGCCATGCAACATGGCTGCCGTGCAAAACCTCTACTCTGCAAAAAAAAAGACGTCGCCTGTCAACCCCTCCTTAGAAAAATCTTGGATCTCCCCCCCTCCCCCCCCTGAGAGATATCGCCTCCCACCAATGTGGCCCGGGTTTGATGGCTGATCTCGGTGTCATAAGTCAGGGGTAGAGTTTGTTGGTTCTTTACTCTGCTTCGAGAGGTTTTTCTCCGGGTACACTGGTTTTCCTCTCAGAGTCTCTCCTCAAAAACCAACCTATGATTTGATTTGATTTCTGAACAATGTTCTCAATAAGTGACCCCAGTGAGAAATACTCTTTACACTTAAATTCATTTCAGAGCCGTTTTTTGCATTTCTTCACTCAGTGATTGGTTCAAAGTTCTCGCGCCATTTTTTCAACCACTCAGAAGTGAAACCAAACCAATCGTGGCTGGCGGGTGCATATTTTCCCGCGCTTTATGTCGGCTATGTGTAATTACTTCGAGTTTTGATTTGGTTTACTGGATTGTCTCCGTCCTTTTTGATTGGCCAAAGTAATTACTTTGGTTTTGGTTTTACGACAGTCGATTGAAACTCGCTCTATTATTAATGACAAAATTACTCACTTGATGAGGCGAAAACCCAGCCTGGGCGCTTTTCCGAGCGTTTGCGATGACCTCTTCAACAAACTGGCTAACTTGGAAAGAGTCAATTGACCCGATGGACGATCCTCTTCCAGAAATGTCTTCCTTTGGAAACTATCAAAAATAGCGAAAATTTTTCATAAAAATCCCAGGAGAGCGAAAACTGCAAAACAGTAGTTGATGAAAATTTTCCACGCGAATTTGATGCCATCGAACTCTTCTTAAACTTCTAGAATACCTACCTCCATATTCCCACCGACGATAGATTGAAATAACTTATTAAAAAACAGCGCTGTGTTTAAAAATCTCCGAAAAAAATCGTCTCTGTAAACTGAGCTACGAGTACTATCTAAACTGTCGCAAAATCGTCGATGCAATTAATTACGTCACAATAACGCGATTAGAAGACAGTTGGACAAACCGGTTTAATTATTTCCCTTGTTATAAAGCAAGAGGAACAATTCTTACTGAACCACACGAGTCCGTAACATTGATGATTATTAAATTATACGCGAGGAATTTAAACACAGTCTGTATCCCGGAATTTCTGTCCAACATTCACTGCTCATGCTCAAAACGCTGCGCGCGCATGCAGTTCAAATTATACATTGGTGTCACCAGCTCGATTTTGATTGGCTATAAGCACGCAGCTAATTCTTGCTTGCTCTGTTTCTCTTACGTCATACCTACAAACAATAGATTTTATATATGTAGAATTGACGTCATACCTACAGACAATAGTTTTATGCATGCAGAAGTGACGTCACCCAACACACTAACCAGCAGTTTGATCAGTTTTGTCATGGCGGAGCTCAGCTCAGGAATATGCATAATAAAAGAATTATTGAATTCGGTTTTCGCATGTTAGCGATAATTATCAAGGCCTCAGTTTGTGTTATCCGCCTCAGCCTTCGGCTTCAGCAGATAACTCAAACTTTGGCCTTGATAATTATCGCTAACATGCTTAACCTCATCCAATAATTGTTTAGCTCTTATCCGTCATTGATAATTGGTTTTCGAGAGTACAGGAAGTCTCTCAGGTTACAGTCACTCTACCTGCGATCAGGCGTACTTTTCTTTAGTCTAAGGGAGTATTTACATGAGACCGACCTCCATACATTTCTTGTTCTGTGTTCCTGTCAATGAACTCAGACCAGTCTGACTTCGTCTCGGGTGCTGGGGCCCGTTTCTCGAAAGTCCCGAAACTTTACGGGGCATTTTCGGGTGTCACAATTCCTTTTGCATCTCAAGAACGGAGAGGATTTAAGTCGTCAAACTGCACAGTCCTTTTTCTTTTTGTTATCTTAAAGGCACGTTAAAAGATCAGCTTTCCAAAACAAGCAGTTAGTAGTTTCACAAATGGCTTTTCGGACCCGAAAAGTTTTCAGGACTTTCGAGAAACGGTCCCCTGGACCGAGACGAGAAATTCAAGTAGCGGTCTGACTTCGTACCGGTCTCAAGTCTCAGACCGGGTCCAGAAATTTCGAGCTTGTATGCTTTTGGGTCAGCCATATATTTATTACACAAAACATATCATTTCATCTCGAAACCAGGCACCAAGCATCTCGTCCCGGTTTCATGTAAACAGCTACAAAAATTCGTCCCGGTCTCATGTAAATACCCCGTAAAGAAAAGTGCGCCTGATCGCAGGTCACAGTCACTAGCCCTGTTTTCACAAGCGGGAGGGGATAAGAATACAACCAAACATTTCTGCGGGATGCCGGTTCTTTTACTGTAGTGCGTGGGTCTACTAATATGTCGGCTCTTTACTTTTTTATACAACAATGATTGTAAGACTGAGAACTAATTACCAACTTATAGGAGGTTTTCACGTGACACCATCGCCGAAATGCTGGTGGACGGAAACAAAAAGATCTCTCGTGAGCTTCTTTTGTTCGTCCACGAGAAGTCGTATATTTCTCTATTGTTATTCGATTTCTCTAGAGGTTGGTTGAAAACATCCTATAGATAACTCAAGCCTATTTTCTGTTGTAAAGAAACATCTTGTCTTGTAGCAATTTTTTAAACCATTGCACGTTTATCTCAGGCACCTCATTTATTCTTCCTAACAATAAATGGTACGTGTACAAAAACAATTCCCGCAGATTCGGAACTTTCCAAGCGAAAAATAACGTCACTTCATGCATCCCTTCATCACGTTTCTTACAAGTGTCACGGGGAATTGCTTCTTGTAGCGTTGGCAATAAACAGTTGGTGAAAAAAAAAAGGAGGAAGGAGATGGAAAATTAAAAATCCTACGCTTTTCATTTGAAATAAAGAACGTGAAATTAAGAACTTAAACAGCAAAGAGACAGAATATAATAAATAATTTTATTCCAGAAAAAACGACGGCTTCCGTTTCCCATTCCCGGTGTGGTCACTTCGGTATTTCAAAATAGATTGCGTGACTTTTGTTCGATTATTAATCGTTCGTTCGTGCTTCCATTCCATAAAAATCATGATATGCGTATAAATTGTGGTCACAGCTTGATTGGAATGACTTTTTGGCAAAACAAAATTAAAGCGCGCTAAAAAAAAACTCGCCCGTGGCTGGTCAAAGTTAATGTACGGTTTGTACCTTTGTGGGAGACATTTGAGATGAGATAGGACACTGGACAGGAACAGAGCACAACTTGCGTCAAGATTTCACGTGCGCAGGCCAAAACAAACTTTAGGCACTTGAAATGGCTTGTATTAACGGAAACGTCATCATATTGTGATTACAATATTTTAAATTCAAGTTCAGTGAGCATTTTTCGACCATTTATATCGGTCATGCAATATTATGCAGAGAGACAACTGGAATTCAACATGGAGTGCGACGTCTTCGGGCCGTCTCGTCGATGAAATTCTTGAAAAGTACAACTGTGGAGCCTCTGCGGGAAATTTCTTCCCAAGAATGTCGAGTGAGACTTTGGCAGGGCGACTAGCTTCGCTCAGAGGGCATGTATTCTCTAATGCAAACAGCCAGTCTGTAAAATGGGATCAAACCAATTGCGAGGAAGGAAGCGAAATTGACTTGTCAAACAATACCCCTAGTATGTTAACTAATTCGTACGCGAAATGCAATCAAAGTGGGTTTACATTGGACTCAACAGAGACCTCTAATCCTAGAGATAACGCTGAAGACAGCGTAGAAGTCGCCTGGTTGTCCAATACGACAACCAAAGAGGAGAAGTTCGAATTGGGGACTGGTTTACTCAGCTGCGCGAACTCGAATTTGGTGCACAGCGGGGAAAATCATGTCGACGTTAGTTACAATTTTGGCGTTACACCGTTGACTTGGAGAGATAATGTGAATGACAATGGGAATACATTATGCTCAGAAGATTGCGAAAGGCTAAATCCTAACCCGGTAGTTGTGATAACGCCTGCGATGGCGGAGTTACCTTTAGAGGAGTGTGATGATCTTACCAACGGTGCAAACGGTGAACTTTCGGCCGCCATGTTGAAAGATTCGAGTGAGTCATGCTCCTTATCAAGCTTGTGTT
>NC_090880.1:31237748-31260248 GCF_036669935.1 Montipora foliosa | reverse complement strand
CTTACATGGCTCACATGTTGACTCTCATGACTCACATGTTGACTTACATGGCTCACATGTTGACTTACATGGCTCACATGTTGACTCTCATGACTCGCATGTTGACTCGCATATGGCACAGAACCAAATGAGTCTGGATGAGAAGTCTCTGAAAATTCCCTCCATAGGCTATGGCTTAATATTATTAGTTATTCATTCAACAAAACTATTCAGATGTGATTTGATTCACTCACAAAATAACTGATTCAAGGAAAAAATACATGAATTTATTTTTAGAATGTTGTGCTTATTCATTGTGGTGATTTACACTAATCAATGAAAATTTTATTGACAATACACGAAGCTCACTGCTTGATTAATATAATACTTTGTATTCATCTGGCAATGAGGTCAACCGAAGGAGTATTGTTCTATAAAAAAATTTTCTCAGCCTCCCATGTGCATGTATCAGAACATTGTTTAAAATGAAAAAAAAAAAAGTTTAACGTTTTGCTCAGATGAACTGCCTCGGTCTGTGGATTGACCATTTTTTGTATGTTTTGACATTGACATTAGAAATGTACAGAAATTTGAATCATGTTGAAGGAGTTTGATACCATCTCGTGCTTTGAAATAATCAGTTTTGTAACATCCACGAAAGAGATGTTTCCTTGTCTTTCCTTGACGTGAATGTTTCAGGTTATCTTGAAATGCAGGATCTACTTCAAGAATTTGAAATCCCATCTGTTATGGATTGTAAGATGGGGACAAGGTATGAAAAATCAAATGTGTTTTAACTCATTGACTCCTGAGTTAGTTAGTTAGTTAGTCAGTCAGTCAGTCAGTCAGTCTTCTCTGTCATTCATGAGGGCAGGCAAATCTTATAACTGGATGTTCAGGTCTCTAGTGATGCTGTCCAAGAAGCTAAATGGTCTTCTTCGTCTGTTAGGACATTGGAGTCTCAAAAGCAGAATGTCGGAGATTATCTGATCTTTAACTCCTGAACCGTCCCTCATTGACGGGTAAAATCGTCTTGCGTTAGACAGTGTAAAATCTATTATTAAAGTCTCACTCCTAGGAGTCAATAGGTCAAATAACAGAGGAGGAAGTGCTGCCTTTGTAATGACATCTGCAAATTGTTAGACTCTCTTGTCTTCTTGGATTTAAGGACAGTAAACTGTAAGCCCCATCTCACAACCCTACAATGTTCACAACCCTGAGTCCACGCACTATTCTTAAAGAGCAGGGCATGGATTTCCCGGTGTTTTGCTATATCATGGAACCTTGGGAGGGTAAACGCTCGGAGATGCTGGCTGTGAGTAGCGACACCAAGCACACCAAGGGTAAACAAAGATATGATGATGACGATGATGATAATGATGATGATGATAACTTCAAATTTGGTCATATCACATCATTTTCAAGAGGAGAATAACGAAGAGATTTACTAATAATTAGTAAATTTCTTCACTAATTCTAGTAATGGTGGTTTTCACAAGAAACGAAAGACAATGCATAAGCATGAGCGCAAGCACAACTGTACAGTTATCATTAGCATTTTCTCTGTGAAAATGGCCTTGACGCAAGCATAAACAGGACTGCAAGAACAAGCACAAAGGTCATAATTTGTCCTTTTCTTGTGCTTGTGTTCGCCTTACACTGTGTGAAAACAAAACACAGCATAGCAGAAGGAAATGGTATGTCTTGCTGTGTCTCGCCAATTAAAGCGGTCGACCCATATTCCGTGGGTCTGAGCATTTGCATGTTTTCACCCAGCATAAGCTACATATGCATGTACCTGTGCTTGCATTGCTAGTTAAAACCAGGCTTAAGATACATATACAAGGTGTCTGGCAATTGCATAATGGAATAAAATTAATATAATTTGTGTTTTTTTTTTCTATATTAGAACATATTTGGAGGATGAACTTGCAAAGGCTAATTCAAAACCCAGGAAAGTGAGTTGACAGTAATGTCCTTGAAATTGTTTAAATTCTCTTGCCTGTACCTTATAAAGACAGCTGATGGGAAGACAATAAACAAAAATTGATTTCCTTTAATTTACTGTCTATACCAGCAAATTCAAGACCTTATTCAGACTCTTTTACCGTTTTTGGGCTTCCATGGGCAGGTGGCAGAAACAGAATTATTTCCAGTACATTTATTTTACCTGATTTTTATTCTTACTTACATGACATATTTTTCTCCCAGGATTTGTTTCAAAAGATGGTAGAAGTAGATCCAAATGAACCCACTGAGGAGGAGAAAAGAGAAGAAGGAGTAACAAAACCTCGGTACATGCGATGGAGAGAACAGCTGAGTTCTACAGCTAGTCTTGGCTTCAGAATTGAGGGGATAAAGGTTAGAAATTCACATATACACATATGTCTTCTTGAGAGGCGACAGGTTACTAATATCATTATTTAGTTATATTTATATTCAGAAAGGAAAGGAAAGGAACTTTAAATTATTCAAGTGTTTAGTCGTTCTAGCGCTGGAGCACTAATTGAGAACACTGTAAAATGAAATCAACAATTAATGTAAATCAAGACAAGTCAAATGTTGGTTTTGAGGAGAGGGGAAAACCAGAGTACCCTGAGAAACACTTCTTGGTGCAGAGTAGAGTACCAGCAAACTCAACCTACGTATGATGTCAAGTCTGGGAATTGAACTCAGGCTACATTGGTGGGAGGTGAGTGCTCTCACAACTGTGCCAGCTCTGCATCCCTAGAAACCCTCTGCACCTGGTAGAAACAGTACCTGGAATCCAGGGCCGGTTGTTCGAAAGCTGATTGACTTAATCCAGGATTAGTGTCAACTTTGGTATGATGTTTTCAACATTTTGATGAAAGTTTCTTTTGCTTATTTTTGCTTTTCAAGATTGACTTTAAAATAATTATTTTTGAGAACGGTGCAAAATAATATATAGAGTGAAAATTGATTGTCTGGTGCTCTCATCCTCCACACGACCTTAAATTTGATCATTTCTTTCATGTGGTTGTTTAGACGAGAACGGCAAAGAAATGTATCAGAATGTAAAACGCATGTGCAGGGCATTCAGAACTATTGTTTTTGCTAATTAAACCTATTGTTATGTGACATTCTTGTAGCTGCCTTCGTCGTCCTTCCTTAATTAAGGTAGTTTTTCAATGAACATAGAATTTCTTAACCCTTAAATTACTCCCAAACCGTCAGCCATTAACGAGTTAAGAAGATTGCCTGACATTAGACAGAGAGAAGTTTATAAATGTAACTCTGAGTCAGAAAAGGGAAAAGTTCCAGGTGATTTGGGTGTGATGAATATCATCGAGAACATAAATCTGCTGTTGATATTTTGAATGTGTAATGGACCAAATTGGCTACACTGTAACTCATGTCGTACCCAATTCTAACCCTTGGGGAATGAAACTTTTTGTTCCAGACATTTCTATATGGTTTAAATTTGAATGCTACGTTATAATGCAAACTCAATATGCTAAGAATCTTAACCCCAAGAGATCTGAATTGGGTACAACATTGATTTACATGGAGTCAATTTTGGTCCATGATGTGGAATTTTCAGTTTTTAAAATTTGTAAACACTGATTTGCCATTTTACTTACAGACAGGTGATCATAAACCAAACAAAGATTTCAAGAAAACAAGAACTAAAGAGGATGTTGACAATGTTTTTACAGAATTCATTGGCAATGATGATCAAATAAGAGTGAGTAGTCAAACCTTTTCTCCTTTTTTTCTGAATAGCAGCATTCCTTACCATATAAATGAGGTTTTTTTTTTTTCATTTCTTTTTCCATTTTCCTTTTCACAGAAAAAGTATCTTAGAAGACTCAAAGCTATCAGAGCAACTCTGGAGTCTTCCCCGTTTTTTCGTTCTCATGAGGTTAGAGCCAAACAAACTTATTTACCATGTTTTAATAATCTTATTGTTCTGTGCAAATGAAGCTAATGCAAGGAAATGACATTCTTAAGTAGCTTGCAAGTGGACTGTTTTGGCAGGGTGAGTTAAAACAGGGGAAAATGGAGATCCCCAACCATGAAGAGACTGCTTGTAGACTACCTCCAAGGCATCTTCAGCTATTACATGTTTAGTATAATTAAATAGGTTATTATTGAGAATTCTCTGCACTGATTGGTTGCACTTGAGGTGATAATTATGCAATAATCACCTAAGTGTTTTTTTTTCAAAATGGCCACAAGCCGTTTTGTCGAGGTGACAGACAAAAAAATTATTATTTTAAAGAAAATGCATATTTTTCATTATACTAAAACAATAATATTATTATTATTAGTATGTACTCACTCAGTGATCTTGGTGTTTCAAGCAATCTGATTGGTTCGCTATCTCGGAGTAATTGAGCATTATTCACTCCCTACCGAGTGAATAATGCTTGATCCAAACAAAACAAAATGGCCGGCGTAAACTCGCCAGCATTTATGAATCGAAAGTATTGAGAATACAAGAAGATGCTGTGCTACAGAAGACAAAGAAGGCCACAAAATTTGGCCTGAAAGTTTTCAAAGGTAAGAGAAGAGTTCATACTTTTGCCAACCAGTGTGTGACTTCGTTTTTCCAGATAATTATTGCTGAAAATTAAACAATCTTCACGCCAACAATTTGTTTCACTCGGAGTAATTCTCTCTTGTAGCTATAGGGCTGGTCGCCCACCAAAATGAATTTCTTAGTGAAATCGAGGAATTAAAAAAATGTTTAAGAAAGTTCCACATGGTTGCATGGAAACAAGAAGGGTCATTTTACAACAAACTAACGCTCACCTCAATTAGAGCCACCATTTCACATGGATCCTTTACCAACTGCACTTTCAATTTCCATTTCAAATGAACCTCAAAAACTTTGATCGAACGGTGAAAATGTTATAACAAGTAGACTTTCGATTTAGATAGCTGATTTAAACGGTGCTAAATGACCATTTTGCTGTTTGTGACAAGGATTTTAACGAAGGTTATTTAGATTTGCCATGTTTGAAGCTTCTGTAAACACTTTCGCACATTCTTTGTGCCACTTGCACATTTTCCACGCATGAATTGAGATGCCACTTACCGGTAAATCGAATTTGGATGGTTTTTTCTGCAATTGTTGTTGAGATCACTTCGTGAGTATATACTAAAACAATTATTCTTTTCAATCTCGGTGAAAAGTGGCAGAATATTTACCTCACTGCTTTGTGGCTCAGTAAATATTCTACCACTATTCACCTCGATTTCAAAGAATAATTGTTAATTATTCACCTCAGGCTTGGTAAATATCGGTGAATAAAAACCTCAACTTTGTCTCAGTTTTAATTCACCTCGCCTTCGGCAAATTAACAATAATTGTGACTAAAATCACTTTGTATTACAGGTCATAGGTAGCTCACTGTTATTTGTCCATGACACCTGTGGCAGGGCGAGTGTGTGGATGATAGATTTTGGAAAGACAGTAACTCTTAAAGATGGCCAATTGCTGAATCACAGATCACCTTGGCAAGAAGGCAATCATGAAGATGGATATTTATGGGGTCTTGATAACATGGTGGATATTTGGGCTAAAAGATGATTTTGATTCGGAATTATTACAACTTTTTTGTATGTAGTTCATGTGGCACTTACTTTAAGCTTATTTTTCTAGGTAATAATAGTCAACGGAGATTACTGAAAATTCTCCAAAATTAGGTGCCATTATTACTTAAAATGTAGATTTTTCATCTGGGATAGTTTTGTTCAAAGTCCTTCCTTTTTCAACCTTATTTAAAAGG
This sequence comes from Montipora foliosa, assembly GCF_036669935.1. Lineage (NCBI taxonomy): Eukaryota > Metazoa > Cnidaria > Anthozoa > Scleractinia > Acroporidae > Montipora > Montipora foliosa. Next base: position 31,254,513 of record NC_090880.1, on the reverse strand, counting down.
GGCATCGTCATGACACTTTTGCTTTACTTTAAACTAAAAGAAATGCCTTTCCATCAATGCAGACCAGAAGGTAATGCTTGGATTGTGTTACCAAGAGTCATAATAATACCATATATGGCAATTATTATTTTTTTCATCAAAGGTATCTTTTGTCACCCATATCTAAGCCTTTAGCCAAGAATGGAAAGAGTGGAAATTGGTTGAAATTTAAAAAATGTTTGCAAACCTTTTTTTTCTTGGTGGTTTAAAAAATACCATGTAAATTTACGGGTAATAGGGTTACTCCCTTATGACTATGTTAAAATTTATTAGATACCTTCTCCCATGGTGGTTAGAAATGCTAAGTAAGCTGTAACATTAAAGTGCACCTAAACATCAAATATTTTTCGTCTATAATATTAATCTCCCCACCAAAAGCAAACATGTTTTGCCATTATTGCCTCAAAAATTTGCTCCTTATCTAACGGGCAAGATGTGCAAGGTTATAAAAACAGACCCCGACCATGATGAGAGAGGCATGGTATGCAAAGCAGTTTGTGACATAAAATTGAGAGTAGGCCCGCCTCTCACATCAAGGTCGAAGTCCGTTTTCATGGATCAAAATTACTGGTAGTTCTGCAAATTCTATGTGGCTTGAAAATCTGGGTAACAATAGTGACATGTGGTTGCTTTGGATTGGGAGATTTATAATAATTATTATAAGGAATGAAAAATATTTGAGTTTTGGTGCCATTTAAGCTAAACTCGGTCTTGACAAAAAATGGCAAAACTGCTTTGGCATTGCCCCTTTAACTATGTGTAAATAATCTATAGTTTTATTTATGTTGCTTTACAAAAGGTTGATGGAAACAACTACCAGAGGAAGTATAAAAAAGTGTAGATGGTCAATGTATAAACACAAAGAACGAGGCAGAGTCGACATGCGAACAAGTTCTGTGCAAAACCACTACTACTGAAATCACTAAACTGTTTGCACCCCGAAAAAAATGATCGATCGCATTTGAATTTCGACTTGCTCACGTGACCATTTGGAGCGCCCTGATTTGTGACGTTCATTCTTGATGTGAGCGAGACCATGGGAAAATATGAAAGAAACAAACCGGTCAGTGTAAAACGCAGACTGCAGACTGGGGGTAAAATGCAGACTGAGGTTATAGTTTAACTGTTAAAAAAGCCCAAACCTATTAGAAATGCTAACAGTTAAGCCTAAATATTGTTTTAGGCCTAATTAGCGTAAGATTAGCATTTCTAAGGCAAAATTGTATGGTTTATAAATACCAGTATAGTATCGACAGATTGTTCACTGGAATCGATACCGAAGTATCGGTTTTCTTATCGGTCATTGTGGAACATCGAAGGCGGGACGAAACGTCTTCCATATGTGTGAAACTGTAAGACCACTCATTTTTTACTATAATCCTATATCTCTGAAATGTCCCAGGTAGAACTCTGTTGAAACATCTCCCCCTCCACTCAACCATCAGTGTCCACATATCATTTCCAAACCGAAAGTTCTTTGTACACATTCTCATACCGCATTCTGTTTCTTTATTTTCCCATGGTCTCGCTCACATCAAGAATGACGCGTCACAAATTGGGGCGCTCCAAAATTAATAATCATGTGAGCGATTTTAAATTTTAAATCCGATCGATCATTTTTTCGGGGTGAAAACAGTTTAGTGATTTTGGTAGTAAGTGTAAAAATTGCCAGACAAAAGCACTTTTGTTTAAGATGTAAAAACTGAGAGGTCATTGCTGAAGTGTAGCTTATACATGTAACTGGATAAAATGCTTGTGAGAGAAGACCATTTTACAGTTTAGTCTTCAAGCAAACTTCCTAGATATTGGGAAACATGGTAGTAAATTTCAGTATTACACGATTCAACCTTTTCATGCACAAGAACAGGTTCATATATTTAAGGACTACGTTTTGGCCTGCTGCTTTAATTATTGTAAGACATGTGCATATCATGGTACACCCCCTCTGTGAAGGCTTTATGCCTGCATTATCAATTTTAGTTTTCTGTTAATATCATGCAGATGTTGCTAACTGTTTTCTTCCCAACCATTTTTTGAAGTGGCCGCGAGACTAGACTTTTCAGTCTTCTATATTATTTTGTATTGACATGATTTTCAGTCGATAATTTCATATCTCACAACTTGAATCATGGTGCACATTTCATCATGAGATGTTCTTTCACATAAATTTGTGCACATTATAAATGGTGTTGTTGGAGAGTTTTGGATGGGAACACATGGCAGCTATATATCCTTCCAATCATTGCTTATGGGCCTCAATGTACATGTACACTGTGATAATGTGTTGCAAGGAAAGAGCTTCTTTGGTATGAGAAAGCTAAACAACAGCAAATGCCAACAGTGTTAAGCTTATATTTGAGGATTGAGTTTTCTGAATTTTACTGGTCAAAATGTTGTAATCATTCCTGAATATATTTTAGGTGTTCCTGACTGTATACTTTGCTGAGACCATTATTAATTTTGAACAGTATAAAGTGTATTTTGTTCACCAAGCCTGCATGAATATTTTGCAAGAAAGGGCTTACATTTCAGAAGTTAGAAAACCAAAATAATTATACTCATCTCATCGTCTTGGTCATTTGAGTAGTAGTATTGAATGAAGTGAGTCTAGCAAGAAGTATAGAATTAGCTATTAATTTTGTTCTTAACAATAATAATTAATTTCAATTTCCTACAAGCTAGGAAAATATGGGATTATGTGTACATTCTGAGTAACATACAAAATGCATACATCTTAGTTAAAACTCTGTAAATACTTTCCTTCTATTTGGTTGCTGCCATGTTGTTAATGGTCTTGATCGTTCATTAAAGATAGTTTTTTGTGATTTTGTAAGTGACTGTGATATGTATTTGCTGCAATTGCTCAGTTTTGCAAATTAACATATTCTCTACTTTCTCAAATATTTCCATGATACACCCAGTTTAGCCCTTCAAAAATATGCATAGGCATTGTTTTATATTTATCTTGGAACATCTTCATGTCTCAAGAGAAATTGAAAACAATGATTATGCACAAATTTTTGGGGTTAACAAGGTGTATTACGGGATTTGAGGAAGTAGGGGTTTGATGCAACATTAACAGTTCTGGATGATAAGAGATATCAGGAAGCGGTCTCTCAACTGCGGTAACCAAAGAATAGCAGAGGTATTCGCTTGCAGCAACAACCTTCAAAAAGAAAAGCTGACACACTGACCACCTCACCACCACAACTTGATGCTGAAGCCTGGTTTTCATCAGTGACACACACACAAGCAACATACACTATGAATTAGCTTGTTCATTACCGGTAGTTTCTCCTGTTATCACCAAAAGTACTATTGATCAAAACACTGCTAATTTGTATACTTATGCTGCTTGTGCTTACACTTGTGTTGTTGGTGAAAACCAGACTTAACTGTGAATAGCTGAAACAGCAGCTAAACTCAACTTTAAGTGGCCATGTCACATTATTTTAGGGTGTTTAGGGAGAAATCTTTACTTTATTACAAGTTTAATTAAAACTTGAAAATGGCAATGTGGAATTACCGCACTGATAAAGTTTTCGTCATATCACAATTATTGAGATGATTCTGAGCAAAACCTGCCTTTGATGTCACTGTTCCTTGGTATCAACATAGTTTGCTTTTAATGCATAACGTAAGGCGCAATAGAACGAGACAACAGACGTATTGGCGTTTTTTGAGGGGAACGCTGCCTTGCGACTGGTTAGCCTATGCGACTTCCAGATTGCGTGATGTAGAACAACCTCACTTATCTCCCCAGCACTACGAGGTGATTGGTAAACAGCACAAGCTGGATCGGACAAGAGTATTGGTTAGCGAGCAATGTACAAAGGCAAACGAGCCAACAAGCTTGGGGGAAGTCGCTGCGCAGACTTAACCGCACCTCGCAGGAGTGACCCAATTTTTAATGAAGGCAAGGCGATAAACCCAACCCATCTCCAAAGGGAGGGAGGGAGGGGAAAAAAACTTTAACAAATGCCAACAGCTAGTTGGTTTGCTATAGAAGACAAAGTCCCAAGTGAACCTTGGACGGCTAACTGAGGCTTTTATAGCTAGACTCTGTCTATTAAAGTAGCCAGCCAGTTGTACAGCTTCTACTATGAGCAGGTAGGTATTACACATGCTCTTTAACAGTTATGAATGAGGCCTTAACAGATTTGGCCAATGCAGGTGTACGTTATAAACTGAGATCTAGGAACAAAGTCTCAATGTCCTCATTTTATTTACAACCAGACCATTGATTTTATGACCTTGAACGACCGACTACAAAGAACACGAAGATAACTAACGCGACATGAATGGCCCCTTTTAGTATGGTCACGTTCCATCAACCGTATTTTACTGATGGGGCAGTAAAATTTCATTTATCCAAGCGATTTGCCATGAACTTAAAAAACGTTAGGGCCAACTTTTTCACAATTACCCAAATGTTTCAATTTTGTCCATTTGCATCCATCCATGCTTCTCTTTCCTTTTTTTTCTGTTTCTTTTATAATGTGATTCAACGGTTTTAAGTGGTTATTGCAATGTTCCATTCTACTTTTTGGGCTTCTTGGGTGTCATGAAATTACACCATTTTGCGTGACATAGCCCCTTTAATGATAAGATAACTCTTGTAATATGATGAAAGATGAAATTTTTTCAAAAGAAGTTCAAAAACCATATTTCTGTTTATTACCAGTATTAGTTGCTTGTCCATATTATAACACTTTCATGATGAAAGTAAATAAAAAAGAAAATTAGCTACATTTGGATATGTAGATGGCTAAAATAAAACCAGACAATAATGGCAAAAAAATTCCAAAGTATTTTGATACCCACTTCCCAAAATTGAAGAAGTACAGACAGTGTGTTTCACTGGTTCATTCATTTTATTTTCTCACAGGAGTGTTAAAAAAATGAACTGCCCACTCAACTTGAAAGAAAGCTATAAAAACATCTTCATTCAACTTTAAAAAAAAAACAAAACAGGTGTGACAAGTTAGACCATGGATATCTAGAATTTTTTTAGCTCACTGGGCAAAAAATGTCTTGGAAAACAAACTATCCACAACTTTCCCATCTTAAGGGCCCACTGACGTATTTTTTGGGGTGTGTTGCTAAGGATGTAATGGTTAAGTAAATTGAGAGAATTTGGCATTATTTTGGTCAGTTTCCAACTTTTGTAAGCCAATGCCCCTAAATATGACGTCATCATACCACGCCCATGGTCACGTGACCAATAAAAGAAAACTCTAAATTTGTCTCCGTGCTACGCAATTTGGGTATTTAATCGATGGTTTGATGATTTGTATTCGTTTTTGCATCCAGCCAAGCATGGTTTTCTTTTTATTTTGAAAAATGTTGTTTTTAAAGACATAAACGATACTGAAATACCCATAACTTTTTCAAAAAAGATGATTTTAAAAAATCAATGCTTAGCTATATTCTGTATTTGGGGGTGAAACGTACCACGTAAAAAAAAATGTAATTCAATTTAAAACGGCCGGAAATTTAGCTTTTTTCCCAAACCGGAAGTCAGTTCGTTTACGCATGCGCAGTTGATCGGAGAACGAGCGCGAGGAAGGGCGAGGAAAAACCTTTGATGGAAACAACAGTTTGTGCGGTGACTTTTGCTTGTGAGTGGGTTTTCTTGTCAGTTCATGATATGATGACATCAGTTATCGGAAGTAACATTTCACTTCCTTAGCAACGCGCGACAAATCCGTCTGTGGGCCCTTAAGGTTGCGATGCTTCCACCTTTTTTAAAAAACGTTAATCAAAGTTTTCACTTTGTGATTTATAGGAAATGACCTTGGTTTGAGCAGTCACACCAATAGGCTTAAATTAAAGATGTCACACAATGCATTAAAGGTGTGTGACCAAAGCCTATGTTATAAGTCTTCCAAGTTTGTCCGCGCCCCAATCACTAGTCCATCATCTTCACCACTTGATCCCTCCAACACGTCAGAACTGCTACCAGCACTGACCAAAGATCCACAAATACTTGGAGGAGACACTGCAGGCATTAAAAAATAGACTGGTATTTTTCAACTATAAGGATTGAAATTATTTCTTTAAAGGGGACAGTTAAGTTTTTTGAGAGGACATTGATGTTGTTAACCCATTGACTCCTGGGAGGTCTAAGGTCAGACGATTTTACTTGTCAATGGCGGGCATTTCAGGATTCCATGGGTTATTTATAGGCACTTTAATAGAAGGATTGTGTGACACCAAGGACCTCATTTGAGCTAAAGATCAGAAGTGTCTGAATTCCATGTCAACAGAGGAGAATTCTCTTTAATTAGGAAATACATGTGTTAGAATTTACAGGCAGTTGGCACACCTTTGGGGGAGAAAACACTGTAAAAAGTAAAGAAAAATCTCTTGCTGCTAAGATGAGCACCAACCAACCTGTGGTGCTCAGTGAAAAAAAATTACTCAAACCTGAGTCACACTCTTGAGATTTGGGCTGTTACGTCCAAGTGACTGTACCAACATCATAAATGACACTTGCTTTAACATTCTGTTTTATTAGCGTGTGTGCTTTCGTTCTTAGACTTGAAATTCAAAAGAATATTCTACATTGAAGAGTCAGCAAGGGCTTATTTGAGTAAAAACAAACGAGTATTATGGTGGTGGCCATTTTCTTCCCATTTGACAGAACTGACCGGCCAGACAGGGCATTTAGAAGGACTAACTACAATGCCTTCAAATAAACACAAATTAAGGATGATACATATAAAATACTCCTCCAGAAGAATGTGAGGGAGTAATGTGCAAGTGTTCCTTCAAATTGTTGCATTTGCTTTGCAAACTGGTGGGTCTGGCAGGCCAGTTGTAACAAAAGGAAAGCAGCCTAAGTAAGAAATATCCATGTCCCTTTAGCCATGTGCCAAAGTCTCAGCTGTCATCAGACTTACTCACCTGACGTTATGAGGAAAGAAGACGAAACTGTCCTTGATACACTTGTCACAAAATTTCTTTCGGCTTGCTTTGCTCTTTAACAATGTGAAACAATGAGAAACATCACAGTTTGCTTCAGCTAATACTAATATGCAATAATGCAGGGTAATTTATGCAGGAAATCCAAAGGAGCAAATGGCATCCAAAATGCTCATACACAAGGAAGAAAAACACCTGCAGAGGTGGCTAGATTTCCAAACACCCTCCCATTTACATATTTGGCTTGAAAAGGCTGCCACCATGTACTCTTCTACTAGGAGACTGTCAACCATGATGGCAGCAGTTTTTGTCTCCTGATTGTTATATATATACAACCTCCACAGGTCTACTGACCACTCCAGCAGTCACATTTCATTCCTAATTAATTTTTCGATTGTGGGTTTCGCTGCAGGAAACTTGTACTACTTCAAAGTGTTTGGGTATTCTGCAATTGCTCTGCAGAGCTCATGAATAGGTTTGATTTCTAGACTAGTCAGAGACTACTCTTTTGATGGTACTTTTTTCATACTTTTTTCGTGTCATTAATGCAACATGTGAGAGCCTTAATGTGATATATAGACTAAGAGGACATTACACTGTGGCGAGAAGATATGAATTTTATGTTTGAGTGGCAAAAACAATACCACACAAGTGAGATACTGTTCTTGCCACAAGAGCACAATTTTCATATCTTAGAGCTGACATTGTGTAATTTTCTTTTCATTCATCATCATGGCATTTCTTCACAAACAAAGATCTATGAAGGATGTGGCCCACGTCGACTGCAGGTGCACTCATGGCTGACAAGACCAATGTGTGATGGACAGGTCTGGCTGCAGCAGCTGCAGTTGAAGGTCTGGTTTGGTTTGATTTTGTTGATGCGGTTCTCTCTCCTGCATCGTTTGTCCTTAAGGTTGGCCCTGCGAGTGTCTTCAAAGGAGGAGACAGCTTGGTGGATGGTGTGATGCTGGGCCTCGCAGTCAGCAGCAGAGTAGACCATGCATGGCTCCAATGCTGGTGATCTCTGCCTCTTCTAGAACTTCGACATTGGTGACAAAGTCACTCCAGTGAATGCTAACGATGGTGCAGAGGCAGCACTGATGAAAGCACTTAAGGAGTCGTATGTGGTGACGGTAGGTTACCCATGACTCAGAAACATACAGTAGGGTGGTAAGTAACACAGCTCTGTAAATACTGATCCTGCTACCCTTCTTCATATGATTACTGTTCCACAATCTTTTGTACAGTCTACCAAAGGTGCTGTTAACCTTGGCCAGTCTGTTGTCAATTTCCCTGTCGATCTTGGCATCTGATGTGAGGGTACAGCCCAGGTAGGTTAACTGGTGAGCTGTCTTCAGCTCAGTATCGCCAATGGTGATGTGAAGGGGGCGTTACTCTTCCCAAAGTGCAGGCTGGTGGAGTAATGTCTGCTCCGATAGGTCTCTGTTTAGCCTGACTTGGCCCTGCTGATCTTCATGCAACTGGATGATCATGCTGAGAAATTTTGAGGGGCAGCTGAGACGTTCCAAGATCTGCCATAGTCCTTTCCCGCTCCCAGTGTCAAACTCTTTGGTGAGGTCAACAACTGTTACATACAGGCTTTTGTTCTGCACCTGGTACTTTTGTTGGAGCTGCCTAAAGACGAACACCAAGTCTGTGGTGTCCTTGTTTGCTCTGAATCCACATTGGCTTTGCAAGGTGGTCTACAGTGATGGTAGGTACCAGTCTGTTTATGAGCACTTGTGCAAGGATTTTTCCTGCAATGGACAGCAGAGTTTAATTTCCTGACTTTTCTCCCTTGTTTTGTACAGGGTGACTATGGCTGCATCACGGAGGTCTTGTGGTAGTTTGCCCTGCTCCCAGCAACAGACAAAAGGTCCATGGAGCTTGTCAGGTAACACTGGGCCTTCATTTTTCAAGATCTCTGGTGGAATTCCATCAACTCCTGCTGCTTTGCCATTCTTCATCTGCTTTATGGCCTTGGTGACCTCTTCCATCAACGGTGGTTCATCCAGTTCCACTTTTACTGGTTGCTGGGAACCTGGAGAATTTCTGGGTCCTGAACCACTCTGTTTGCACTGAAGAGGGCCTGGAAGTGCTCAGACCACTGGCTTAGGATAGATGGCCTTTCTGTGAGGAGCACCTGGACATTTGCACAGCGCAACAGACTCTGGACCTGGTATGTAGGACCATACCCTGCCTTGAGGGCTTAAAAAAAAAAACCCTGTAGTCAACTGTGCAAAGCTGGGTTCTCTCTGTGAGGTTGTCATATGGACAATAAATATACAAGACAGAGATTGAAAAGCAAGCTTTAATACAAATACTGGGTATGAATACAAACAAAGAAAGGTGGGAATCAGCATGTTGTTGCTCAATATGACCACTCATGTTACATACGAAAAATATGACACCCAGTTCCCGGATGTAGTGGTCATATTGATTCTACGAGTGTTTTAGTTTCCAGTTAAACACTCCTGTCCCTGTAATAAACTGAAAATACTAAATGAACACTACACCGAGGGAAAGTAATGAAATACTCACAAACTAACTCCAGGCATTTGATGAAGAGCTTGACAGGTCCGCAGCCTTGAGCTTTTGACTGCTGTTTTCAAACATCGATAAAATTAGGTCAAAAACATTAAATTTGTGAGAAATTTAGAAGACGCTTCCCTGGGTTCAATATTGGCCACTTTGATGTTAAATACATCACTAATGTCACCATCACCCTTTGAACATTTAAAATATAACCATGAAATCCTGAGAATGTTACGTGCAGGTTAGGGTTGTACTAACCTTCGGCTTAAATTATTTTCTTTTAGGCGTTACAATGTTACCATTAGTAAAGGTTTGGGTTGTTTCAGCTATTGTGAAACAATGACCAGCAACCTGAACCTGCAGTTTACACCCTCCACATCAAATTGCCATTTAGATGTTGTAAGTCAAAAGAAAAAATCCAAGTCAAACCAGGCTACTCAAAATTAACTTGATCCGCAACACATCAAAATAATGTGGTGACAAGCAACGAAGTATCGAGAATATATTTTTAATACTGCTCCGCTTCAAAAGCATGTGGTTGAAGGGAAAATCAAGCTGAATTACATAACGAAGTGGCTTCAGATTTAAACCTGTTTCAGAACAAAATGATTTGCAGATTATGCAATCTTCGGACCAGTTAATTTCGTACACACGTGCACAAATATGTATTAAAGAAGAGTTATAGCGTCATACCATGAGATGCGATTCGTCCGCATTGTGGATTTGTTATCTAAAGAAATAAATAATTAGTTATTAAATTAAAATTTTCAGTGAAGAAATCAAAAACATTAAGTTCGATTTACCTGTAAAATCGTTCTCGAAACACTTCGTAAAGATCGGCCTGCGATGGAAGCCATATTGTCTCTTTTTCAGGTACCAGTCTCTAGCGGTTAATGTTATTTGAAAACAGATTGGTCGTGGAAACGGAAACGGCGCCATCTTTGATTAGGCTTCGTTAAAATTTTGACTCTTTCTCTAGCAATGATTGAGATATCTGAAAACGTCGACCTAGAGTATGCACTGAGCTTACAACAGGAGCTGGATCAGGAAGATGCCAAACGGAAGTCAGGGAACAATAATTATGCGGTTTCTTCCGGCAAGCTCGCAACGCCAATGTCAGTTGTTGATGATTCTTGGGAATTAATCGATCCTATCCCAGATGTTCGTCAGTTGTTTCTTCAATTTAACGATGTTTATTTTAATGGTTTGCTAGCCTCTGTGGAAGTGAGGTGGAGCCCACGTATGACATTGTTAGTATCAAACAGGATTTCGTATCAAAATATCATTGTATAAACTTGGCGGCAACTTAGTCATTTGACATTCTACGAAAATAATTTTTAATCATCTTGTACGTTTAGATGTGCTGGGCTGTGTTGTTATGAGGGACGAGGAGGTCTCTGCTCAATCAGACTTAGTGAGCCTTTGCTGAAGCTTCGTCCAAGAAAAGATCTGGTGCAGACATTACTGGTATAGATCTTTTTAGTACAGCAGTGTTTTAATTAATAACCCTTTCACTCCTGTAAGGGCCAATGAGACTTATAGATTTTACTCTGTCTAACGCCAGACGATTTTACTCGTCAATGGGGAACCCCACAGGAGTGAAAGGGTTAAAGTGCTACCATGACCAAAAAATCAACTTTTATTTTCCTTTTTCTGTGGTTTTCAAAACTATGTTGAGTCTTGAGCCTTGATTTAAGGACGTTCGCGCGTAAATTTTATAACATTGATTTTTTTCTGCAACTTTTACCATTGAAAGATGATGAGTTAACGATGTCAGAAATGTAAAAAAAATGGGTGGTCACTGACTTCGTTTTGGAGAGAACTTGCCCGGAAGAACACCCTAAATCTGAAAAAATAAGGCCACAGTGACTGTAAGCCCAAAAATATTGCTATTACAACGTTGAAGTGAAATGTTCTCTACCAAACTTTGTTCAAGTGGACCCATCAAGTGAATTTACATAACTGTTGAGGTTCCTTAAAGAACAAGTTCGCATTTAGCGACGATAGTTATATGCGCCTTGCAGCCGCAAGATGGCAGGATTCTATGTCCCGAGGACGAAAATCTTGAATTTTTTTAAACTTCCCACATTGATTTTTTGTTCATTTTTGGGCAATGTGGAGATAATTGTAAATAAAATCTGTTTCTGAAAAGAAAAGAAGGGGTCACCAAACATCCAAGATCGTTAAATCCAAGCAAAGCTATAACAATGGCCATTTCCCCTATCATTGTTCATTTTAGTACTTAGTGCGTGCGCTCGATGCATGACGTGGCATGTGAATTTGCATGCGCTGTGAGGATGCGCAGTAGCAATTGGCGCGAACGTCCTTAAAAAAGACACCTGTTTATTTTAACTGGAATTTTCCTATTTAATGGTCCACCATTGCTAACTTTAAAGAGAAAATGACGTCAAAGACTCACTACTTAAGGATGGTGCCTACTATTGTTACGGTATTGCGCATACGTTCTGGGCATCTCAAGATACTTGGATTTCCTATGGGTGGTGCTTAGTAATACATGGATGTTTTTGCATTATTCAAAACTAAGCGGAAACAGTAGAACTTAGAAAGTGCACTTGTATCCAAAAAGAAAATTGGGGATAAGCATGGATTTTTCAGAGATAATTAAGCTTCAATTTGGAAAAGAATGCCATACATTGCTTTGTATTTTAAAGCTTATTACAAATATTGTTGATTAATTATCTTCTAAAAAAGTGTGGTTAGGGATCTGCTTTTCCTGCCTATTCAGTAAACCGTGCAAAAATACCTGTGAATTAGTAGGCACTATCCTTAAGAATGAAATATGTGTGTATGCAGCTGAATTAATGTGCAGGACGGGAGTTTTGGGCTTTCGGGCTTTTAGACTGCGAGGCTCTCAGATAGTGGAGGCGAGGAAATAAGAACGAGCAAAAGAAATCGAGCGGTAGACCCTGCTCAATTTCTTTTGCTCTTTCTCGTTCCCTCGCCTCCACTATCTGAGAGCCTGGAACAGGCTATTGATTTGCATATACACGTATAATAAGCTACATCCAAATGCTGAAATTTGCTATGGGTAAATGACGTCACTTTTCCCTGGATTGAACCCTCTGAAGTCCAATTGATTAGTTTTGAACATGAGTAATGGCAGACCATAAAATCCATAACTTAAACTCAAAGTAAACGACCTACTAGCATAAAAATCAAAGCTCAGAATTTTGCCAGTCAGGTGTTAAACAAACACAAGATTAAAATCTGAACAAAATAAGGAAATTATTTTATGATCATAGTAGTTTAAGTTTCAATCAATGCCATTATTGATATTCTTTCTGTTACTCAAATGTGCCAACCAGCAGAGCAAAAGGACAGTTCATTTCTACAGCCAATACGACTGTGGAATATTAAGAATAATATTTATTAATGATAGCATTTTAGTAACATTTATTAGCTGACCTAAAAAATATGTTGTCAACGTCATTAATTATTTTGTCAAAATGATGGACGTGAAAAAAACTTCATGTGTTTGAGTGATTCTCACAACTGCTTTATTTGCTCAGTTTACTGCAATGATTGCTCTGACATTAATCTATTGCAACTTAACTTGCTGATTTATTGAAAAAATATGCTCACTCTCTTCAATGTCTTTTTTTGTTTAATTTTCAGCATGAAATGATCCATGCTTTACTATTTGTGACACAAAACAACAAGGTCGGTTGCTTTTCCTCACTCATATGGGCTCCAGATCCAATAATTTTCTTTGTGTGCCTCATAGATGCCAGACTACAACACCAAGAATTAAGTCAGTGGCTCTTTTTTTATAGTGCTTGGGGTCTTTAACAACCTCAGATAGAATGAATGAGAGAAGAATGTCATTTCTCTTTATAAAATAATTAGAATAGTACGCACACTCTCATTGGTGAATAACTATGTTTAGATGAAAATATGGAAATACGGCTGTGATGTCACATGAATTTTGATTGGTTATGTATTGTCAGACACACGTTTTGATTGGCTTTAAGAAAGTATGAGCATGTATCAAGAAAATCTGTTTCAATCAAGAAGTAAAAAACCAGCACTTTCCTTCATTTGTTGAATTATCTTTGAGGAATATTTTATAAAAGCAATGGAGGACTTTTTTTTGTGTTTCCATAAACTCATCTTAATGCTCGGGGGAGTTGGGAGAATTCTCAACAGTTATGCAAACCCAAGACACAGTCTCAAATTCTCCTGAATCCTCCTCGTGTTTTGATGAGGCTATGGAAACACGGAAAACATTCTCTATTGCTCTCTATTTCTCTGGCCTTTGATGAGAACTCCTTCTCAAACTTGTGTTTTTGTGACATTCAACATTTGGCGGCAATATTCTTTCAGGATCACGATGCCCATGGACCAGAATTTCTTAAACATATGCAGAGGATCAATGCAGAAAGTGGTGCAAAAATTACTGTAAGTTCTTACCTGCAATAATGTTGAAGGTTTGAAATTGATTAGTATGATTATTTGTCTCCCTTTAAATGAAAAGAAATAGCTATCGTATTTGAAATATTCTTTGTTTTGTTCCTAGGTGTATCACAACTTTCATGATGAGGTGAGAACCTATCTCAATATCAATAACAATAATTAAGAAAATTTCTCTGCTGATAACTGAAACTGGCTAACATTACATTTTCACGGATGAGTCTTTTTTCAGTCATTACAACTCTTGCAATGCAACGCAGTTTCTTATTGGCAACACAGGTGCTCTTATATTCTAAACAAAGCTCACGTTGGTAATAAGGATACCTTTATGTACATCATCTTTATGTACAGTGTGTAATCAAGCACAGTTTATAGCCATCCCCCTCCATCTCTGAGTCTGATTGCTGTGCTGTTCTACGTAGTTGTTGCACATGTCAACCCATCGTAATAACCTCAGTACTCTTGTCACCTTTCTGGTTGCTGAGTAGATCTAAAAATTTATTTTACTACCAGCTACTAATATAGAATAATTTCTAAGAGAACCATCAAGGTAAGGTTTTTTCCGTATGCAATATGCAATATCAAATGTTTACAAAATACAAAATGCAAAACCAAGCATGACGCGAGCGTGTATCGTCTAGTTTTGGAAAACATTAAAAATGTATGAAACGTAAGATTATCGCCTTTTTCCACTATAATCGATTATCATAATGCATGATTGATTTTTGCGTTGCTTAAAGATTGTCGATCAATGGTCAATTATAATAGATGATCGGTACACCACTAGTAGTCTGAAAATTTCAGGCGTCTCCTCTCTAACCCTAGGGGATGCCCCCTAGGGTTAGGGAGGAGACAGCTGAAATTTCAGACTACACATCCACTAGTAGCGAACCAACAAACTCATCCCATATGTGACATCAAGTCTGGGAATCAAACCTGGGCCACATTGATGGCAACTGAGTGGTCTGACCATTGCACCATTCCTGCTCCAAGGGTGATTACAACAAAACATAGCTATAATTAACAATTAGATTGTGAGCTCAAGATTTCTATGAGGTGATAGAGCGCATCAGCTTTCATAGAAATCGAGAGCGAATAATCTAATTGTTGTAGTGGAATTCTTACTAAACTTTACTTCAAGTAACGGTTTCCAATTATTTCTTGACGTATTATTAAACTTTGCACCTGAAAAAGATCGCTCGGATTGAATTGCCATTTAAAATCTAAGTTGTGTGTGGGAGCACATCAGCTTTTTCAATAATTTCAACTTTTTTGAAAGTCAAGAAACCGTAAATGTCCTTCGTTTAGACTTCTCAGGAATTTAATTACCCATTTGCATCCAAAAATTCCTCCAAAACTTTGGAAAAACGAAAAAAAACATGGTCATCGTTATTTCCAAGACGACCTCCAGTCACTGCACACTAATGACTGATAGTGTTCAATGGCTCAGCCAATCAGATTACAGCATTTTCTTTAGTATACTAGTAGAATTCTACTAATAACAAAAAGCATTTTCTGAAACAGTGTTGTTAATGATCAATGATAAAGAAATACACAGAGAAAGAGATCTGAGACTGCTTCTTACATCGTGTCATTCTATTTAAGATTAAACTGAAATGCGCACGCATTTTGTTTTAAGGTTAATGTTTACCGTCAACATTGGTGGAAGTGTGATGGCCCATGTCAGAGAAGACCCCCTTATTATGGGATGGTCAAGAGATCCATGAATCGTGCCCCATCACCAAGGGACCCCTGGTGGGCAGACCATCAAAGGACTTGTGGTGGGACCTATACAAAGATTAAAGAACCTGAAAACTATGGTGCAAAAAAGACTAAATCGAAAGGAGCAGGTAGGAGTGACTTTGAAACAGGCACTAGTCATAAGAAAGGAAATGTACCTGGTGGAAAGGATTCTGGTACATTACCAAAGCTATTCAAACGCAAGACTAGGGAAAGTGGAATTGAGAGTAGTAACTCTGAAAGTGATCACGACACTGGCAAAAAGAGAAAGATAGACTCTCTTGATAAAGCTTCTTCAATTACTGGTGAGGTCATCAAAGCAAAGAGTAGTGACGCGGGTTCATCGAGATGGACAGCAGATGTTGTGCCATTTTCTGGTTTAGGGAGAACGCTAGGCTCAAGTTCTGTTGCTCAGACTGGTTCAGAGATTCTTTCAAGCCAAAGGGACCCGAAAAAAAGTCTTAAAGAAAAAACAGATAGGGAAAAGATGCCGGTGATTACTATAAAAACACCTTCGCCAAGTAAACCAAAAAAAAATCTTCCACCAACTCTTACAATTGTGGAAGCTTTTCAGAGGACTAAGGACAAAGGAAAACATTGCAAGAATAAAGATGATGACACTCGTAAGAGCCCTCTAATGGGATCCAAATGGAAGCCTATCGAGTTGGTAGACTCACCTGCAGTAAGGCAGGTTGTGGGTTCAAGTGAGTCTGTATGTTGTCCCGTCTGTCGGACTCTGGTATTGAATTCTGAAATCAATCAACATCTTGATACATGTTTAGAATGACTTGCATGATGTTTAGTCTCTTTAACCCACTGACTCATGAACTGCGCCCCCATCAATGAGTAAAATTGTCTGGCGTTAGACAGCAAAATCTATTAAGTCTCACTCCCTTGGGCCAGTTGGGCAATGGGTTAAAATGTTGTTTTACAGTGACAGGTAAAATCATTAATATTTTGGCATCAGACAATAAAATCTGTGAACGTCCGTTTTAGGTGGGGTTAAAGGGGACATATTGAGTAAGAAAACTTCAAGAATTTATCCCAATCTATCGTGATTCGTCCAGTGGATAGCGTTATCCACCTTTTGAAC
>NC_090880.1:31230248-31232748 GCF_036669935.1 Montipora foliosa | reverse complement strand
ATGCGTATGTACGACACTTATTAAAAAGAAACCACAAAGAATTTGCATAAGTTTCCAAAATTTAATTCGAAAATACGTCTTGGGAATGTTAATGTTCTTTACACAATTGGCTTTTGCCGAATTGTTTTTGACAAATTGCACTGCTGCAACTGTTCTATCCAAAAACTCCACATTAAGTTAGTCTAAGTTTCTGATGGCAAGAAGGAAAAAAACAGTCCGTGCAATAAAAACTGTGCATGTGATAAAACACGACGTCATTATTTTTAGCGGTAATTGAATTCATTATAAATATTCCCATTCGTGCGCTTGCATTCAGCTTGTTGGAATCAACATTTAATTGAACGTTCAGGAAGCCGAAGTTACATGAGCTGGGCAACCAGCTGGCTCTTTATTACCGTGGTGGAGTTAATTCGGCGCACAGTCATTGATCACGAAAAAAAAAAAAAACTCGAGCTTACCAGTTCACGTTCAAACTCATCTGAAATCCTTATGACAAAGGTCCGAATTAGAAATTGACTTTCCGCGTAACTGGAACAGCTTTCGCTTTTGCATGAGAAGGAAAGTCGTGAATAAAATGAATCGTATCGTGGAAATTTTAGATCAGCCTTCATTTCGAGTCAGGTCCAGCTAAGAAAGGATCACCAAATACATCAAACCCGCACGAAAAGAAATCAGTTTTATCCACGCCAAGCCCCACCATATTAAACTTGTTGCTGTTTACTGTTATTGTTTTGTCACATGAGGAAATTTCATAGAATAGTACAACAAATTTGTACCTGCTGACATAGTTTCATTCCAGTTGTAAAGGAAGGAATGCCAAAAACGTCCTGATAAATTATGCGGTTTGACCATAAAGGTGTACACTTACGTACTGTTTACGTGTTTAACGACAGAACAGCTGAATGCACGTACAACTGAATAGAGACCAAGTAAAAACCTTAAACGTCTGCTTATGTTCAAGCTTTACTCTGCGACTGAGAATGGCCTCCTTTTCCCCTTACATCCACTTCTGAAGCAAAGCATTCTAGACCATCAATTGATTTATACTCTAATTCGAGAACAAGGTATTGTATCTATACCTAGATCGAAGGGCTTGTTTGTCAAGATGAAAAATATTAGCTCACCAAGAATCTGCTTTCTTCTCGTTGCATGTGGTTCGGCAGTGTATGACCACTCGAAGTCACTTCGGCTTATTTTGCCACCCATTTGGTATGCGAGAGTTCGTATCCTCTAACTCTTCGAGAGAAACATGGCGTGACAGGTTGGCTTGTCGTTATTCAGACAAATTAGAAACAGCTAAATATCCACTGTTGCGTGAATGTGAATTCGAGCACAACATTTACTTTTTACTGGCATTTTTTAAGTTTGGCGTCGGTGTATTCCATATTTCACATTATGCATTAAACGGCGGTCGGTGAAATATTTACCAACATAATTGATTCTTGAATGGCTGATAAAAGGAAAACTATACAGCTCAGTTATCAGCTGTTCATTGGTTAAATACTTTATTTTATGCAAATTAAGGGAACTTTACAAACAACATTGATCCACATATGTATACCTGTGAGGGACAGAAATTTAACTATTTAATACCATCATTAGCAACAACAAAAAGCGATCGTCGTCTTCGAGTTTGTAGTTTACAGTTACAGAATAAGGTGTTATTTTTCTCCTTCAACAATTCCTAGTCAATCTGCTTGCTGATTGTTGGTAACTGCGAAGATCATAGCTTCACTTGATTGTTGGTTTATACGTTACGTCATTGCCGCCGTGTTGGTGGACGATAACAAAAGAATGAACGAATGAATAACTTTAATTATTAAAGTGTCAAAGTATTTAGTTCTTAAAAACTAATTGTGGACACTATTTAGGAAATTTTGTACCTCATTGGAGGTAGAACATCCGAATAGTGAGATGTGCGGAAGCCGTATGTTCGAATGGTATGTACTTTAGGTAGGGTTATTAAAGTGTATCATAAAGCGCATAAATTATATCAACCAATATATCAGCATATATAGCCATCTATGACCAAATATATTCATTTATACCCATGTATATCCATATATACCCATGTAATGCCACGTACAGCTTCGAATCCTGCAAAAGACTCAGACCCCATCCGTTGCCAAGCAACTACTTCACAGCTTGATGAATGAAGGGGTAGTTTCTAAAGAAACTGTGGTGCTGCGTCGGTGGGGAAGTAGTATACAAAAATTTGGTTTTATCAACGGAGTTGATAATGTAAATTGGCCACCGTACAGAGATTCTAAAAGCTGACGTTTCGAGCGTTAGCCCTTCGTCAGAGCGAATCGAGGGATTATGGGTTACGTGTAGTTTTTATAGTAGAGTAGGAGCTACGCTATTGGTGGTAACATGGCAACGTGAAAAATAGGAATATATTAGTTAAATGAAAAGCGTTCGTTAATACCGTGAGGATTAAGGGTGCCGATTTGAAAGATGAATTTTTGTTCCAGATTCTTGCGGCTTTCCGTCGTACCTA
>NC_090880.1:31205248-31212748 GCF_036669935.1 Montipora foliosa | reverse complement strand
AAAGTGGAGGATGTGTTTGCAAGTTTTGAAGACGTACCTATTGGGGCTGCATCCCTCGCACAAGTTCACAAGGCAACATTGCATGATGGCCGCATTGTAGCAGTGAAAGTACAACACAGGGATGTTCAAAGTCATGCTGCAGTTGACATGAAAACCCTTGAAGTGAGTGTACAGGGCAAATAGGGAACTAAGACGTAAGTCATAGAGATGATAACCAGAAGTCGCAATTTTATTACTTGTTTGATGCTAATACATGTGTAGTGGTTTCAAAAGACTATTTGCTAAATTATTAAGTGTGTGTGGAACAAAAAGATTGCTTTAAGCTAAGAAAATTTCAATTAAAACTTATAAAAAGACAAAGTGTCTTAAACAGCAGGACATGTCCAAAGGGAAAGTTGTTCTGGAGTAGCTGCAGTATGTACATGTGTAATATTTGCCATTTTTCTTTAACTTTCCCAGATTCTGTATCATGTGGTGTCCTGGTTGTTTCCAGAGTTTAAGTTTCAGTGGCTTGTTGAGGAGTCAAAGAAACATCTTCCACTTGAACTGGACTTTGAGCGTGAAGGGTGGAATGCTGTGAAGATAATGCACTTTGTCAAGAAATTTCCTTTTGTTAAGGTAGTGTGTTCATTAAAATTAAATTTGATGTTGATTCTCCAGATTAGTTTGGAAACATGCCAGGGGACTGTTGAGAGTATTGATATCTGACTTATAGAATAATATCATTTTATGGGATTTTCATATGGAAGTGAAGGACGTGTGTCAGGGTTTCATCTCTTTTCTCCAAGATCCCTGAGATTTACTGGAAGTATTCAACCAAGCGAGTATTAACCATGGAATTCTGTGATGGCGGAAAAGTAGATGATCTGCCTTATATGCAAAATCACCGGATATCATCTGAGGAGGCAAGTGTGAAAATGAAGCATTTTTTTGTTCACTCCTTCCAGATATAACCTGTTGTGGAATGTTGTTTGAAAAATGAGGTATTGTGGCCATGAAAGAAATTTTGAGTTTCTTCTGTAAAAGAAATACAATTATAGTAACATGACATTGTAATTCTATTAGTTAAGATAGAGCGGTTTTGAAATGACTTTCGAAAGTAATTATGCAGTTGCAATTATTGCTACACTTAGTGATTGGCTTAAAAATGACTCAAACCAGTTTATCATCCAATGAGCAGGAAACCAAAACCGATCATGACTTGCACACCCAATTTTTCTCGTGCTTTGAGCAAGTGAAATGGAATTGCTACAAATTTGGATTGGTTCATTGTTCTGTTTGCACCTGCTCTGATTGGTCGAGGAACTGTGGGGTCGAAAATGGTTACCAGTGCCTTTGCATTATTTTCACGCATGTATGTTATGGAAAATGAGCAAGAATTGTACTGTTAGACTATTTCCCTGAGTAAATTCTTCGACGTAAATAAAAAAGAGATCCTTGAAATCTCGAAATTTTTCCCTTGAATGTCCTTGAAAAGTCCTTGAATTTTGGTCTGAAAAGTGTACGAACAAAACGAACCTTGTCTGTGCACCAATACCACTGAGGATGCAGGTTTAAGCTATGTTTATCTAAGGGCCATAGGCTCAACAATATACCTCGAAACTGATGTTTGAGGTACATGTACAGTTGTGTGTTTATCTTAGTTATTTTATATTTTTTTCATATGAACATCCCAGAAATGCATTAATAAAAACGTTCTTTGAAAAAAGGTTTGAGAATGAAGATGGGGTCCAATCCAGATTGACCAGCCTTCCTTAAGAACATAAGTTGTTCTTTGAATGATCACCAAGAAGGCATCACTCTAAGGGATAAATCTGCATGAATCCTTGACATAGGGAATTTATCAGTATATCTAAATTACACCCTGCCCAGGTGTTTACTTAAGTGTGCAACTTAGTGCATGTACATGTATGAAAAAAAAAAGTATATTAATAAATCATGAAATAGTTTATTATTTATACCCTTTCAAATAGTGCATATCGCTTGCGAACTGCATCTCAGCGCTCCGGGTTTGAATCCCAGCTTGTGTACTCCAAAGTTCACTCAGCTTTCTATCCATTTGTGGTAGGTAAAATGAGTACCAATATTACTGGGAACAAGTTGTGCTTGTGCATGCAACAGGATTGGAGTAGCATCCACCCCGGCCGTAATTTACAGTAGAAGCTGAAGAAGAAAAAGGAGCCTTCAGGTTGCCTTCGACTTTGGTCGGTCTCTTGTCTTGTCGAACCCATTTTGGATGTTTTTAGCACAGTGTCACATTTACTTCAGGTTGCACAGAAGCTTGGTATCCTTTACAGTGAGATGATATTTGTCAATGGCTATGTGCACTGTGATCCTCATCCAGGCAACATTTTAGTGCGCCGCAACCCCAAGCTTGGAGTAGAGATTGTCTTCTTAGACCACGGCTTGTATCAGGTAATGTTTCTTAAGTGGACTCTCTCTCTTCAGTAAATGGCAACCTTTGTAATGAAGTATGATCACCAAGGTGATTGTTGCCCTGCAGAACACAAAATTTTTTTTTAACCTGACAGGCAACCTAAATTTCTAGTTGACATACTGATTTATAGCATATCTATGAGAAACATGAAATGCCTAGGACAATAGTTGTTGGGCTATGCTTGCCCTTGCCTTTTGGTTGGTTCTTCAGCATTTTTCTCTTAACTTTCATTTCATGACGTTATTTTGGAATCGGCATACACCGCATTACTTTCTTTCCAGGAAATTAGTAGAGTGGTGTGATTTTTCTTTTTCTACATGTAGACACTCTCGCATGATTTTCGAGTTCAGTATTGCAAGATGTGGCAGTCGCTAATCAATGCTGACTTGGAAGGCATTAAGCAAAGCAGTGAAGCATTGGAAGTTAAGGAGATGTATGGCCTGCTGGCCTGCATACTGACAGCAAGATCATGGGATGTGATAACTACTGGAATTGATCAGGGACCTATCACTGATGATGAGGTATACTGGGAGGGGATGCTTTGTTGCTTTCATTGGAGAGCTTTTTAAGCACGGAACGTTTTTGAACCATGGACAACTGGAAGGGAACTGTACTGACACTATTACATTTATATTGCTGTGTGTCTCTTCTCTATTAAGCCCCGTGCAAATGGATGCACCATTGTTGGCCAACATTGTTACAACATTGTTGGGTGTTACTTGTTGCCTCTGTTTGCACACCCTGTTGCATGTTCTTGCGTGTTGTTGGAAGTTTTGTGCGTAGTTTGAAACTGGTCAAACTTTTTCAGCCAACAATTCCCAACATTGTTCTGTAATCGCCACCAAAGTGTAGCGCAACACTATTAGATCTGTCTGCAAAGCTCTTCCAACATTGTTGGGACCTCGCACACATATGGTCTCCATGGAAATAGCAATGCATTAAGTGCCTACTGACATGTTTTTTGGGATGTGTTGCTAAGGATGTAATTGTTAAGTAATTTGAGAGAAATTGGCCAGTGACCCTAAATATAACGTTTGTTTTCATAAGCTGGTCTTTTAACATGTTTTTAACAAAAAGCAAAATGTCTGCGACATTTGACGACTCAGATTAAACTTCTCCGTTTTTAAAGTGCACCTTATAGAAGTTATATATCAAACATATATTTACCGTTGCTTCTCTAGATTTAAATTTTTAATTTGCCCTATCAATCAATCAGAACATACTTTGAGACCTGTTAGGTGCACTTAAGAAACAGAGGGAATTGTTACACCCCGAAAAAGGGGCCCGTTTCTCGAAAGTCCCGAAAACTTTTCGTGTCCGAAAAGCTATTTGTGAAACTACTAACCGCTTGTTTTGGAAAGCTGATCTTTTAACATACCTTTAAGGTAACAAAAAGAAAAAGGACTGTGAAGTTTGATGACTTAAATCCTCTCCGTTCTTAAGATGCAAAAGGAATTGTGACACCCGAAAATGGCCCGCAAAGTTTCGGGACTTTCGAGAAACGGGCCCAAGGCCCGAAAAGTTTCGGGACTCTTGAGAAACGGGATCCAGCTCCCAGTTAGCGCGATAATTTAATTGGCAGAGGAGTGCACCGGTATCACATATGTTGTGGCAGGGGCAACCAGCGAGTAATATCGGTAAATATCTGTTTGCAAGGATTTTTGAATGTTCTAACTCAGAATTACGAGGCTCACTACGATTTTGGACATTTTTCTGAACATGTTTCCTAAATTTCGGAAAAGAAGTGAAGGGTCTGAAGAGTGCTAATTTTTCTGATCTGACTAAGATCAGAAATCCATAAGGGTTGAAACGTGTGACGGCCCCTTGTGTGCTGGGAAACAAGCTTCGGAATATTCAATTTGTTAAGTACCATATTTGGAACAACAAGAGAGAAACATTCAACCAATCAGTTCGCAAAAACACCGTGACGCAATACCACCAATGTTCTCGCGCGAAATTATCTGGAACGAGGGGTTTCCAAATATGGTACTTAGCACTGAATATTCGGAAGCTTTGAACGCGCGTTACACGTTTCAACCCTTGTGGGTTTCTGGTAAGAGTCAACTGTAATATTGGAAAAAGCTTAAAATTTTATTTTTGAGAATCATATTGTAGCAAA
Organism: Montipora foliosa; assembly: GCF_036669935.1. Taxonomy (NCBI): domain Eukaryota; kingdom Metazoa; phylum Cnidaria; class Anthozoa; order Scleractinia; family Acroporidae; genus Montipora; species Montipora foliosa. Next base: position 31,208,192 of record NC_090880.1, on the reverse strand, counting down.
CGTCCCCTAAAATTTCGGGGGGGGGGGGGGAGGGTGGGAAAGGACGACTACGAAATGTAAACCTTCACGATTCCACCTTTCACGATGTAACTTTTGGACGAGGCGAAAAAGCCACATAGAAATTTCTACAGGCCTGAAGTTCCCCTAGAACACCCAAACATATAAATATTTTGTAGGGCAGCTGCAAACTCACTTAAACGATTTTTCAGTTAAGGCATGGTGCAAACTATTTTAGTTAATTCTGACAAATTTCAAGACATTCAGTCATTGGGTGCCCCTATCCTGGATTCAAATTCCGTTGAAGCTTGAATATTTCAGGCTTTCATTTCGTTGCTGCTTAAGTAACGCCGGTTCGTAGCTACGATGCTTGATTCCACAGTTCAGTTATGTGTTTCATATATGATGTATACTATATATACTAACAGAGCGCAAGATGAAGAGATTGTTCCTCCTTTTGTGGTTACGTCTAAGCTCTTCCTTTAGTGATGATTTGGTGTTAGCTTCTGTATGGTTGGCTTTTGTGTGGGATTAGGAACATTGTCTGAAGAGAGAGCGGATTGTCTGCGGGGAGGGACGCAGTTTTATGACATTGACTTGAAAATCTTCTGGCGCCACAATTTTATTTCTTTGAATCTCATTTGCAGGCAGAACTTATCCGAGTGAACGCTGCAACTTATGTCACAGAGATCACGGAACTTCTAAACCGAGTACCACGACAGTTGTTGCTATTACTAAAAACAAATGACTTGTTACGGAGTATAGACTTTAGGCTCAAGACAAGAGCCACTTCCTGTTCCTTTGTTACCATGTCTCGCTGTTGCATTCGCGCTGTAACCGAACAAAGACTACAGGAGTGTCGGGGATGGGCGGACTGGGTAAGAATCCATGCCGATTCTACCCTCGGTCACCTTCGAATAACTCTTTATCAAGTTTATGTTTCTGAATTAGTTACAACGATAAGAAGATTAGCAACATGGTTTGTACATAGATTTGCTTTTCTGTAACGGAGATAAAATGTTATTTCTGGAGCAATTTTGTTGTAATCTTTTTTTCTTGAATAATTCGCTCTTTATGGCGGTAAATGACGGAGTGAGTATTTTTCTACGATTGTGATACATTTTTTTGAAGGATCATTGAAAGGGGAAGCGTTTTTAGTCTTCTTAGATCAAGATTAGGACTGTAAACCCTTTACTCCTTTTCTCATCGTTCATTATTACTGGGTTGCTAAACCGAGTCGGAATCTGCGTAGCGTTTCGTCGTTTTATTTTTTTCCGTGTCGGTAAAAGTCTTGCCTGTCACTCCCCTGCTTAGTGGTGTCTTTGTGCATAGAGTCTTCTGTGCGTATTTTGTTAGGTTTGAGGGGGCTGGGGTAATGCGTAGATTTATCTGGTGCACACGGGAGGACATTTAACTATTAACCTGGAATGGCGTTGAAAGTCATTGTAACGCCAATGGGGTTTTAGTGCATCTTTAAACAAAATATGCCCTTATGGAGCTCAAGAATGGAACGTCAATTGGATAAACAACTTAGGCGATGAAAAATTATCATTTATTTTCTTCCATCTTTTTCGGTTCAGTACTTTGCTATTAACCACATGGCTTCTCAGGCTATTTACCCAAGACTCCTACCATGGCACTACAATGATAGACAATACCAAAACAATATCGTGCACTGTTAGAGCTACATATTACGCAAGGACAACTTGAATCTCCTGGAAGACATCACACAGCTCAGTTGACATTTTATATGGAATAAATCGCTGTGTTACTTCACTACCAACGTAAGCAATGCGTGTCTATTTTTTCTAAAGAGGACAGGAATTTCTTCTTTCTACAAATGATTAATTAACAGGCCGGTAGCCAGGTTTTTAACCCCAGAAAAGGATCTGTTTCGTCGTACGAATGTGTGAGGACCTGTGAGCCAAAGGGCCTCTGGTGGTAAGACGTCTGGGTGACCCCTTAAATGGTCTTCTTAATGACCCCCCAACTTGAAAAAAATTGTCTGGAACGGTGCACGTACCACAGGCGACCCAGTGTACCCTCACGGACGGTCTAGTTTTCACTAAACTGCAAAACAGTCGTTTTCTTCCATTTTCGGAAGGCGCGAAGCGCCGTAAGCGTGACCCTCGCGTGTGAAGCGCGCGAGCCTGTACACTCGCTCCAGACCTTTCGTTTGAATATTTATCGCGTTGTTTTTCGTTTGAATATTTATCGTGTTGCTTGCGTTCGCAAAAAATACGACTGTTTTGCAGTCTATATTTTCACCCGTGATCATGTAGGGCGACGTGGAAGGGCCGATTTGTTTCTGTCAAGATATTTAATGTTTCGGAACAAAAAAAGCCCCAACATTTATCACAAGTGCAAAGAAAAGTCATTCGACTGGTCATCAAAATGAGAAGCTAATCTTTTTATTCATCAGTACGGAGATGTGAAAGCGAGTCCAAACCCTATTTCGAAGCTCATTACACGTTCACTTGGAAGACTTAAAACTGAAGCGAGTGGGAAATTGGATTTGAAACATTGTTTTAAAATGCTACGTGCGGTCCTGCTCCTTCAATTTTTCCAGTGTGTATACCGTATTTACCCGATTAAACTCGTGGCGTTTATTAAATTTTGAGTGTCTGTGATGAGGTGTTTATTTCAAAATCGCGGTTCTTGAATCACTGACAACAATTATGCTAGATCCTTTGTAAATGTTATTTAAAACAGAAACATGTTTAAAGTTCCAGAGAAAGGTCGGCCTTGTTATATCCGGAAAAATTATTGCACATTGTGAAAATTCTGAAGAACGAGCTGCAAAGTATATATGATCAAGTGAAGCTATGATCCTCGCAGTTATAGATTTCCTTGATTTCATATCCGCAGTTCATATATGATCCATTTCATTTATCATTTCAAAGTATATATGGTCACTTCAAACTTAAAATCTTCATACAGGAAAATA
>NC_090880.1:31187748-31200248 GCF_036669935.1 Montipora foliosa | reverse complement strand
GAGGCAGGGTCTGATTCTTTAATAAAAGCTGATGATGATGTGTTTGTGGAAACACTGGTTCTGCGCATGGTCAGACATGCTAGTATTCTTGCAGGAAAAAAACCGTAAGCTGTCCCAAAACCCATCTCAAATTATTGTAAGTTTTATAAACTTTGTCATTATGGGAAGTTCACAAAGAAACTTGTCATGGTATCAGTGATGCTGAATTGCAAGCTACATGTACTGTGTTGGCTACCTTCCTTTTAAGTGTAAGTATAAAAATGTGCAATTTGCATCCTCTGTTGCAGGCAAAATAGTGTTCTATACACTTACGTTTGTACTGGGCGTAGCGTTTGTTTGGACTGGAATTTCTCGCTTACAAAATAAGAGCAGACAGCACCAAACCTCAATCTTTCAGTATGTGTTTGGTTTAACCATGGAACCTAAGTTTACGTCAGTCACGTGGGAGTGGAAAGATCCATATGTTGTTGGAGAATCAATGTCGTTCATTCTTAAGGTACTACATTTATTGGTCAGGTGTAAGTGAGTTGTTTCAAGGGCAACAGTATCACGTCTTTGTATCTTCTGTTGTGCGTATGTCACTCCTTCTACCTAGGACAAAATTACATTATAAATTATCTCCTGCATATTTTTCGGTTAAACTACCCATTTACACCTAGAGCGCCCCCAATCAGTGAGTAAAATCATCTAGCACTAGCCAGAGTAAAATGTCTGTAACTGTCAGTCTCGGGTATGCAAGGGTTAATGGTCATTTATTTCCTCTGTTTAGCTATTTCTTCTTGTCACTGAGAATCTTGCCTTTAACATCCTTTAAACTCATTGGCAATGAAGCTCACAAAAGCTCTGAGACTCATCCACAATGATTGCTAGAACGCAAAGCGACAGGCGACAGATGAAAGCCCCTGCAAATTCAAGGGGCACCCCACAGATCATGTGTGAGAGTCATAGGCATACGGGCACCTTCGGACTTGGGGGAGCGGTGACTTTCTTGCCCGAAAAAAATTACGCACCTCAAAGTGTGAGGTTTGAAATCGGGATGCAATTGCAAACGTTCACCATTTTCGCATCTAATGAAACTGCTATCATTGGAAAAACAGTTTAATTGAGAGCTTGCATACTCAATTCTATCAACAGTCTCAACGTAATTTAAAACATATTAAAAGAAAAAGTTCTTCCTTCCATGGCGTTTTCCAAAAATATCAATCATCTTGTCCATACTGATTTCCAAAGGCGCGCTCAATACAGATGATAGCGAGGCTATTGAGTCTATGCTGCCCCATGGTGTGACAAATGTAAGTCTTCAACCGCCGGAGTCCGCTGAACGAATGTTCCGCTGAGCACGAGGTTGCGGGAATGACGGCCAAAATGGATGCGACCTTCAAAAGCTCTGGTGTCATTCCTGCTGTCCGCGAAATTAGAGCGAAAATTAGGCGCAAACTGCAGCAGATGTCAGCGAAACAATACACTTTACATTTTACACGATATTATTCAAATTTACAAATCAAGGAAGAAACCACTTTCGGGTATCTAATCGTATAAAAAGGAACTAACTAGAAACTTTACTTATGACTTTTGGAAATCACGCCAACAGCATTATTTTATAATGTTTTCTCCAGAGTGTCGTTGCCTGAATCAAGAGCATTTTGCCTGAAAAATTACATAATTTCTGTAGCTGGGGGGGCTGCAGATCGGCAATTTTCTTCAAATTTGGAATTCTCGGTTAATTAATTAAAGTAATGATCGAAATGGGATCTCTAATGTAAAAAAGAAATTATTATTCAAAAAGATTAAATATTGGCAGAGAAATGGCCGTTTTACATTTTGGCCGGAAGTAAAAATTACCCGTCTGATTGACAGTTTTAGGGCTGTTTTCTTGAATCAATTTTTTCATTCAAAGCGGACACTTTAAAGAGCTAAAACTCACAGGGAATTAACCCTTTCAGCCCCGATAGTGCCAAATGGCACTTATAGATTTTACTCTGTCTAACGCCAGACGATTTTACTTGTCAATGGGGAACCCCTCGGGGCTTAAAGGGTTAATGTCCAATTGCCCCCAAATTTTGACAGTGGCTAGGTTAACATATAAACAACAAAAACGTGTCTGTGAATTTATTTCAAAATATTTTTTCTCTGAGAGCGATTTTTGTACAAACACTTCACATTTTTTTAATACTATTTTGAAAACGTGCTATATACCTTTTCACTGTAACTGAGTATGGCAAAACACAGACACGTTTTTTTAGCGCTTTGGATTGGGAAACGGAGGAACAAAATAAAATAGCGAAATTAAGGCAAAATTTGCTTTGACTTGTAGCTTTGAAAAGGTGATTCGGACGCTCGCATTTAGAGGTCATGACTTCAACAATTCATTTAATTTGAAATTCTTGATATGGTTTGATCCTCTTAAGATCTTACAAGATTTTTACTAAGATCTTAGAAGTTAAAGAAGATCTTATTAAGATCTAAAGCGCTAGTATGCCTTAATTCCATCATCGATGAATACTTTCCTTAGTTTTACAGAATGAATCTTGCTCCTTATCCGGTATCACCTGATGATTACATCTTTATTGAAATCATGCACAATGGCACTCTTGTTGCTTCATCACGTGAATATGGAGGCCACAGTTGGACAAAAAGGAATGCATTGAAAGTTTCTTTTACTGTGAGAGAAGCTGGTACCTACAGAATTTCTATTCTTGCCAGAGGCGTGCCAATTAGAAAGAGTCCATTCACAAAAACATTTTTACCTGGTGAGAATAAACATTCCAAAAAAGGTGTTCAAAATAAGCTAAGGAATAATTATGGGCAAAAATGTTCAAAAGTGACTTATAGTAACTGGTTATTTTAAATTTGCATGTGATTAAGCAATGTTATTATAGGAAAACAAGTGACAAGTTTAATAGTGCTCTTTATATTTTTTGGGATGTTTTGATCTTGGTTTCAAGAAATAATATATATGCAAAAATCTTTACCATGTTTTCGTGATAAAGTTGATAAAGAAAATTAATCCTAATACTAGTATATTTTTAGAGGACATTGGTGGTGGTAAAGTGATGAATATGTCCCTCTTACTAATAAAAACAGTACAAAATTTGCCAGTTAGCTGTAGAATGTAATTTTGTGTATTACTAAGTGCTAAGCTGGGAGTGAAATACACAGCGTATTCCAGGATATATCTGATTCTTATCGGACAGGAGAAAAAACCGAAAGTGTTTCTGACTTTTCCATCTTTCCCCTTTAAATTGTAGGATCCATTGATCCTTCAAAGTGTGTAATTTTGGAAGGTGGATCACTGTTAGAGGTCCAACAGGATACCTACACACCACTCACTGTTGAGGCACGAGACAAATTTGGCAACATCCTGCCACTCTCAGTTCAAGACGTTAAATCATACAGTGTTGAAGTCACTGAGGTACAAAGGAAATTAATCTTTTTCCCATGACGACTCATTTAACATTCAACACTTATTAGGAGCTGAGCATGTGGATTTGATATTCAACACTTATTCAGTGTCATTAAATAGACCAATTCCGATATATTAAAATTCAGTCCTAAACAAATGGCATCATCTCGAGGCGCGGGGGAATAAACTCATACAAATCCTTAGATTTATTCCCCAGAGCCTCGAGATGATGTCTGTTGGTTTTGGACTGAATTTTAACATATCAAAAGTGGTCAATGGCACAAAAAAATTACCAGGGTTCAGGACAGTGCCTACTAATTCAAAGGTATTTTTGCCCGGTTTATGATTATTCGGGAAATGTAAATCTTAACAAGTGTTATTGAAATCAAAAACGAAAAATGGGGATAACCATGCATTTTTCAAAGATAATCCATGAACAATATTATTTTGTAAAAAGCTTTAAAATACAAATTAAGCCATGTATGGGGTTCTTTCTCAAATTGAAGCTTAATTAGCTCTGAAAAATGAATGGTTGCCCCCAATTTTCTTTTTGGACACTAAGAGTACTTACTAAGATCTACTTTCTCTGCATAATTTTAAACCCCGCAAAAATATCCCTGTATTAGTAAGCATCACCCATAGAAAATCCCAGTATCTCGAGATGTGCTGAACTTATGCGCAAATAACAATAGTAGGCACTGTCCTTAACACAGTACTATAGTCTGAGGAGATGCAGATTATTGTTTGTTTTATTCTTTCATGTTTGAATTTAGTTACCTGCATCATGTCTCCTTTGAATTTAAAATGCGCATTCCTTCTTACTTGATTACTATAGGCCATTATGTTTGTGAAAACACAGAGTACCCAAATTATAAGTGATAAACACCAAAACAGTCAGACTCGGTAGTCATTTGTTTCATGACTGAGCTTCTTAGTGAGAAGCATGGTTCTGTTCTCCTGCTGGTGTCAAAAACAACTTCCTAGACTTTTTGCAAAAAAGCAGTGAGAATAAAAGTAAAATCACTTGGGGAAGTGGGGACATTTCTTGGCTGTAGGTGGGGAGATAAAAATTAAGGAGGAAAAGCATTTGAGGTGAGTTGTTCTTTAGGGCTACCTCCATTTCTTCTTTTTTCCCGCCCTTTTATTGTGTGAATATGTAAACTTTTGTCAGATTGGAAGCACTGAAAAGATAGACCCTGAACTTGTGATCCTCCCAGATGTCAATGACAAGAACAATGTTCTTCATATCAAGATAGATTTAGAAGGTTGTTTTAATGCGGTGGTCAAGTACAATGGTGTTCCTCTCAGTCAGGGACAGTTCACTGTCATTTCACTAAATTGTAAGTATTTGACTCTCTGCTATTTTTTCCCTAGTTTTTTCAACTTTTCAGACACAAAATGTACCCTACTGTTAACTGTTTAAGAAAAATAGTCTCAACAAATTTTATTACCCCATAATGATAAAATAACTTCAATTCCTAACTTGCACTGGTCAGACCCCTTCACATATTGGCTGTCAAACAAATTTTGTGATAGTCAAATGCCTTTAGCCTTATTTCCTGACTTGCCAAGGAAAAAAAACTCCAGCAAGGATTATGTAATGCAAGAATGCTTCAGTCAAAAAGGTTTGGTCTTGATAATGGCCTTTTTTCAAAAAATATTAATGTAAATCTGGAAAACACCATCAAGGACTGAAGAGAATAATTTTTTACTGGTGACTTGAGGATACTGGTACTCAAAAACATGCTAACAGTTCTGTTGCAGTTGAACCTGTGGCCTATTTGGATGCTCTACCACAGAAGTTATAGGAGACTCTTAAGACTTGGCCATAAATCTAGGTTCAGGCAACATTTTCATCTGGTTATTTCATTTACCAGGATTACAGATGTAACATTTATTTCATTACAATAAATTTAAAAAAGTCCGGTCGCAATTATGTAAAAAGATACATAAATTTAGGCACAATTTCCCAAATTTGAGTTGCAAAGTGGTTGTACTCATGTAGAAACCACTGAAAAATGGTGGGTGATCATCAAGGGAATAGCGTTGTGCACATAACATCGCATCTAAATTATACTTACCGTAGTCTGTGTAGCTGGCGGTATTGGATAGATAGATAGATCGATAGGTTTATTAAAAATATCATCTAGCAGCCGAAAGGCTGAATTGCACGACTATTTTACAATGTAAGTATGAATAAAAAAAAACTATACGACTATTTGCAGGCTATATGTAAAAGATTATAAAACTATTTATTTCGTCTGTCTATTCGTCTATTGTTGGCGCAAGAGGCAAATTGACGAGCGTTGAATGGGGAGGGCCAGCCCTTGCCATTCTTTGTCCAACTTTGCTGCTTGTTGACAACAATACTGCCAGCTACGCAAGCTAAATTATTCAACAATATTGTGCGTCGTGTCTTCAGATAGAAAGAAAATTCACGATGAGAAACGATAATTGTTTCACATCTTTATTGAATTTAACAGAAGTACATGTAGCGGTGAAGTGGCATTTTCTAGCCCTTTAAGGACAGTGCCTACTATTGTTATTGCTCATACATTCTGCGCATCTCAAAAGACTTGGATTTCCTATGGGTGGTGCTTATTAATACAGAGTTATTTTTGCGTGGTTCAAAACTATGCAGAGAAAGCAGAACTTAGCAAGTGCTCTTGGTGTCCAAAATGAAAATTGGGGGTAACCATGCATTTTTCAGGGATAATTAAGCTTCAATTTGGAAAAGAATGCCATACATTACTTTGTATTTTAAAGCGTTTTACAAATGTTGTAACAGTTGATTAATTATCTTCGAAAAATGCGTGGCTACCCCCAATGTTCTTTTTGAATTTCAATAACACTTGTTAAGATCTGCTTTTCCCGCATATTCAGTAAACTGCACAAAAATATCTTTGAATTAGTAGGCACTGTCCTTAATTTTGAAAGAGTGAATGTGAAAATTAGTGTGACTTGTAAGCAACTGTATTAGTCACAGTTTCGAGCTCTGCAATATATATATATACCATTGAGAACCTAAATGGCCAGAGTATAGGCCACCTTTAGCCTGATTCCTGATTTCAGTCTTGTCATTTGTTTGCTTGGTAGCAAAAGATGCTGAACAGGTTGATAAGAACATAAAGAAGCAATGTTGGAATGTCTGGTATGAGGCACACCTTTTGACTAGTAGTGAATCAAGCCATACCAATGAATCTAATGGATCACAAGCGCACATAATTCAACCATCAATTGATTTTAACAATACATCTGATGGAGGTAGCTTGAAAAAGTCAAGTAAAGTCTACTGCTACATTTCTAGAAAGGTAAACATTTGAAAATGTGTTTGTGTGGATTAGCTTCACTGACAGGTTGGTTAGGCAGAATGATTAAATATTGCAAGACAAAATTCTAGAAGCCTATGCAGGATGCTGCGCTGATTTGGTGTAAAAGGGTAATAACACTATGCACTCAGACTTTCAAATTATCCTCTAAGTTATGGTTTTAATCCATTGACACCTCAAACATCATAGGATGCCCCCCAGTTGACTTGAAAAATCATCTGGTCTGAAACAGAATAAAACCTGTTAAGTCTCACTCCCAGGGGGCAATGGCATAATTCCTAAATTCTCGGGGCCCAGAAAGCTGAGCTGAGTTGAGGTGATGGCCTATGCGATACTTACCATCACATGCATAACAATATGCAATACATATGCCATGCATACTCGAAATGTAATCTTTTCCTTTTCAGCAATTGTCCATCAAAGAATTTTACATGAGAATTATCCCTCACAGACTGTATGGATTTCGTGTTAAGCCTACAACTAAGGTATATATTGCACTTAATATTTTGTAGCTTTCCTTTCCCAGATGGTTTTGGGCTGCCTGGTGTGATTTGGTTGTGCAGTTGAATCATTATTAAGAGTCAACGACAAACCATGGCATCCTGGGATATTTACTCATTGGGGGCAAATCCAGTCTCAAACTATGCAACACAAGATTCTTATAGGTCAATTACTAGCTAGCAGTTCATATTTCAGAGTGAATCTTTCTTTTACCAACACAGTTTAGTTCATAATCTATCTCTTAACCCCTTCTCATAGATAACATTGCACCCCCCTGACCACAGCATAGAACATCCAGCTTTCACTGTGGATGATGGCTCACAGCCCCCAGTTACTTTTATGTGCAAAGAAAGAAATGTGTTGGTGGCCACATTCTCAAGACTTCTTCTAAGTAAAATAGGTGAGTAAAAGATCTTTTTTTAAAAAGTATTCACCAAGGTAACATTGTAATCTTCTTCCTTCATTATCTGGGTTTTACCTTTTCGGTGGTCAAAGGACTGATCATGCACAGTGCTCAGCATTTGCAGAGAAGGGGAGATTAAAATTGCTAAACAAAAACTAATGGAAAGTCTTATAGGAAATTTGAAATAAGCCAGGTTCATTAAAAATGCCATTTTAGACCAACTAACAAAATTAATATTTGGAGAATGTAACAAGAACCAAATCAATTAATCATGTCCCTGTTTCTCTCGTTTGGCCCTGCTAATCCCTACCCCTCCCCCCTCCTGCAGTTTTCGGGAAATATTTGCGAAGGGCACCACTTGATGAGATTGTGTCAACTGCATGTGTATACCACAAAGAGATTCAACAAGCATCCCAATGTTTTGTTATGTAACATCTATCTGCCTCACCACAAAAACAATTAAAACTTAGCAATTACATAAGAAAAGCAGTTGTACACATGAAGTATCACAGGTTAATCATACCCTTTGTCCACATTGCCATTTTCGATTGAAATAATCTTGAATAACTTTCAATTTAGTGCAATCCTTGTTTTCTCTTTCTCAGGTGGATCAGAGAGTTTTAACGATAAAAAGGATTTCTTTTATCGTGAACTAGTGGCATTCCATGGTCGAAAATCAGGCGAAGTGCAGTTAAAGATTAATCGGCAAAAGCTCTTAGAGAGTGTGAGTTTACATTTTTATCAAGCTGGAATAAGAAGTAGTGCACTCATCAAAATTAGTGATTGCACAAAAGCTGTGCCATTTTAATGCATAGTCCCAATAGAGGTAAATTACTGTGGCAACCATGTTCATACCATTAAGGGATACAAATCAGAGCAAAAATGGCTGGTAATAGCTTTGCTATTCTATTAAAAAGGACATGCAGTTTAAAATATAATGTAACCAATAATAGGAAAAAAAGGAGACTCAAAGATGGAGGAAAGTTTTCGTAGCTGAATAGTAGTTTCTCATTTTTACTGAATCGTGCAATCAGGATGTTTTGAAATTTTTCACACTGGAGTTGCCAAAAGGCTTGTTTTACTGTTTGAACTTCCAAAACATCGCCCATACCTGCTAATTCCAAGTTGCACACATGCTTGAGATCCTAAGATTATTTGTATAAATATGCATAATTTAAGTAACACTGCACTCGTCACTGAAGTTGGGATAACTCCAAACTGGCCCGTTGACTTGGATTGGAAGAGTTTACAGTTGACTTTTATATTTGTTTCTTTTTTTGTTTGTTTGTTTGTTTGTTTGTTTGTTTTTCAGTCATACCAGGCTACAGTCAAGTCGTTATATTCCAGTGATTGGTTGCGACTTTTTACAATAATCTTCAAAGATGAATTAGGTTAGTTAACTAACTCTTTGGGTTAGGAAATGTAAAATCCAAGTGTTATGAGTGTCAATTCTTTTTCCAGGTGTTGACTGGGGTGGTCTGCGTCGCGAATGGTTTGAATTGTTATGCAAGGCGTTGTTTGCTCATGAAAACGGTTTCTTCACACGATTTAATGCAGATGATCCTCAAGCCTTGGTGAGTGCAAACAGTCTCAAACTTATGATTATACCATATGTATGTATTTATCCTGTAAAGTTATAAAATGGATCATCAAAACATCAAAATAACTTACTCCTAGTTTACTTGATAGGCAAACTAAGCACAGACAATTTCTGCTGTACTTAAAGAAACCAGGGGGCAGTTGTGACATTTGCATTGATAAATTTCCTTAGCACCCAATTGGAGAGATGGCTTTAAGTGTAGCGTGGTGAGACACTAGAAATATCAAACCCACACCAAAGAAAAGGTAGTGCCTTTGTTATGACATCTTCAGATCTTCAGAAACCCAAGCTATTTTTCCTTCTCAGAAAAGGACCATGAAACCTGGGCTCTGTTCCGCAACACTTATGTGATGTGTTATATAGCGTGTTTGTTTTTTTCATCAAGTCAACAGGGGTGGCCAGAGGGTATTTTGCATTGGGGGGAGGGGAGGGGGCAAGCAAGCACCAGAGATGCTAACTTGTAGGGGCTTCTGGGAGAACTCTCAGTCAGAAAATTTTGAAATCTTGAAGCTCAGAAATGCTACTTTCAGCATTCTTAACGAGATTTTAAAAATAAATGTGGATCAACCGTAAACTGACAGATGTTTTACTTATTTTTATTTTTTGCTTGAAATTGGGGAGGCTCAAGTCCCCCCAGCCCCTCCGGCTTTGCCGTCCCTGGTCAAACATGGAACAGTCTTCCTGTGGAGTTACGCATGTCATCCTCCCTAGGCATCTTCAAGCATGGCTTGTTTAATCATTTGTTATCCATCTCATAATTATTTATTTCACATTGGGGATCAACAGTCTCCAATCTTTCATACTCATTTAAGATTGAATTTTAGTGTCTTAAACCATCATATTTTCTATAAAAATTGCTGTTTTTCCCCTGCTTGCGCTCTTTGTGATGCACCTGTTGAAGATACTAAGCATTATTTTGTGTGCTGCCCAAGTTTTGCTGCCCTGCGCCAAAAGCTATTTGCCTCCGCTGCATACATGTGAGGAAATAGATGGCATTGTGCGTCAGACAAAAAATTGTCGATTGGTTTATAAATGATGTTTTTATTTTTTTTATTTTTTTATTTAACTTTGCCAGTCAAGCTGACAGAGCGCTACAACAGCTTGCGCCAATAATTATTTTTTGGCCCCTTTTTTTTACCCTCCCAACCGTGATACACCAGCAACAGAAGACAAACCACAACACTGGGAACTACAGTTGTACATGCCCTACTCTTAGCGACAAGTGTGCGGGTTCTTTTACGTCCCACAGGATTATGAACATTGAAGGGTTGTGAGACAGGGCCTACGGTTTATAGTCCTTTATCCGAGCACCGGTGGCTCAGTTGGTGATGTTCCCAATGTTGATTTTCAAGTAAATGTTAGTTTATATCAGTATGTTCAGTCATTAATTTTTTGTCTGACTGATTTTGTTGACCTTTTTTTTCCTCTGACCGTGACATGTGTTTTTATTTACTGTAAACAGCGTAAGCTCTCTCCATGAGCACACTGTGCTCTTAGAGCAAATGTTGAAATAAATATTGTATGTAAAATAAAATAAAATAAAAAGAACCTTGTGAATTTTTGCAGATAAAAACTAACCATTTTTTACTGTTAATAAGCAAGGATTTCTCTTTTTCGATTTAGGTTCATCCAAATCCCAGAAGACCTGGTAAAATGAAGTTGAAATTTTACGAGTTTGCTGGAAAAATCGTTGGAAAATGTTTGTACGAGTCTGCTTTGGGTTCAGCCAGGAGACAAAATGTAAAAGCTCGTTTTAGCAGATCATTCCTTGCCCAACTTCTTGGTCTTCGCGTCTGCTATAGGGTAAGAATTTAAGAACCTAGAGATTTGGTGGGTTAAGATTATGAAATTCAGTTCTTGTGGGGTGGGGGGTTCTGCAGCATTGAATAACATAACCTAAGACTAAATATATGTAAAGTTGCTGGTGATGACAATGATGAATTTTGTTGCAACAATCAACCAGCAGTAAATTTGTGGCTGCTGTATACGCAGGAAAATAAATTGTGACCTATTGTGATGTCCTCGCTAATTTAAGCCTTCTTATTTGATAATTAACAGTATTTTGAGAGTGACGATAAAGACCTTTATCGGAGCAAAATAAAGTACATTGAGGAGACAGACCCTGAAGACCTGGGACTTGTGTTTGCTGAAGAGGTGTACAATCAGCATGGGCATCTGGAGAAGGTAAGTTGATGTTTTTTCAATAATAAATTATTGGCACAATTTTAAAGTGGTAGCTTTTTCCTGTTAGTTAATTTTATGACCCAATTGCTCTGCCCGTAAATATAAGTAGGAAAACTTGGGCCATAACTTCAGAAAAGACCTTGGTAATATCATAATTTATTGTTTTACCAACAGTGTCATGGAACATAGTCCTTCTTGGCAAATTACCGTCGTTTTTATCTAAGCGTGGACACGTGACACGAGAACATGCTCTAATTGGCTGCAAACATGACAAGTTTTGTGTTCAATCATACGAGAGATGTTCATGCAAGTTTTAGAATGGCGGCAAGTCACAGGACTTTGAAGACGTTTTAAGAAATTGACCCTATTCTGATAGAGTATGCTTCAAATACTTTCAAGCAATGGCGCACAAAAGTTTCAACTGTTTGCGTAACGGCTGCCAAACTCAAACTTCAAAGAACATGTTTTCCCGTCATGTGTCCACGCTTAGATAAAAATGGCGGTAATCAGTAAACATTGAAGTGCAGCCCCAAAAATAAATAAATAAACAAAAATCAACTCTCGTTGATCATTTGAATTTTGCAGTTAGTGGAATTGAAGCCTGGTGGTGGTCACATTGCAGTGACAGAGTCAAACAAGAAGGAATACTTGGATCTTTTGGCACAGTATCGTCTGTCATCGTCTGTCAAGCAAGAAATCGAAGCTTTTTCTAAAGGTTTTAAAGAGATCAATAATGTTAATGAAATGATGAGGCAAGGATAGTCTGAAAAAACAACCCAGGGTGCTCCAAATGGTAGTTGAACTTCACAAGTCATAAACTCTTGTTAGGAGGACTTAAATTTTTTTTTTCCGAATATCCCTTAGTCTTCATTGACAAAATCCATCACTTCTTTCGTCTAGTGCCATTTTATTATTTAACATCTTTACCACAATTGCGAGGCTCGTTGATTTATTCCATGATTGAAAGTATTCAGCAAGCTTAAAACACCAGGCTTGCAGGGAACCGTTCCATCTCTCTGGCGGAAAATATTGAAGGTTAACATGCAACACATGGCAACTGGCTAGTGTTTTTTTTTGCAA
>NC_090880.1:31180248-31182748 GCF_036669935.1 Montipora foliosa | reverse complement strand
CAGGACTTTCACTGTTTCTTTGTCGTATATAAATTCAGGTTGTATTCTTTAATGTTGTTTTATGTCGTTTTTTATTAGTTTCAATCAACTTTGTTTGCCTGCCTACTCATCCTTCAACGAAATGCAGAAAAAATTGTTACTCGCTATAAACGAGGGAAGTGAAGGCTTCGCCATGGTATGAGGATAGGAACCTTTGCAATTCCTTGACCGAAAACTTTTTCTTATTTCTTAAGTAAAGTAATCAGTTGCCATTCCTGAGTACACTAGAAAGAACAAAAGATGTAGATTTTTACATTGTAGATTTGTAAAAAAAAATTAACCCTAAGAAACTGGAGTAACTAAAAAGATATCATTTTTGTCGATCGTCAGAGTATCTCCAGTGTTGAATATTTGAACTTATAAGTTACTGTAAGTAATGAGTTTTATTTTAAAACTAGCTGCTAGAAGTTTTGTAAATGATTTTAAAAGTCCAGTAGTTTTCTACACATGTATCATAATTCTTGCATTTAGTCATTAAAATGTGAATGTTTTAGTATCACTTTGTATATTACGCTTGATTAGAGAATTAAGGATTACAGAAGCTCTTTCAGATGAATTGATTGTGAGAAATCCCTTATTTTTATGTAGATTTTGTTCTGTATCTGCTTGCCGCAGAAGGAGGTCTAGGTAGAAGCCAACTTACCAAGAGTTGAGTAAGGTTGTCACCCGTCTTGATAGCTTGGAGAAAGCCTACCAGGCCTTAAAACGTCAGCAGCATGGAGCGGTAACGGCAAATTAAATTTGACAGAAGCTTCCACGAGTAGTTGAGAAAGAGCCACCAAATTTGCAAAAGAACATGACCAATTTTTTGAATACTTTCTTTAATTCGCCCACACACTTAATTTCCACAGCAAAAAAATATATATATATTTATCCGACCATGTTATTTATCTCCCACAAAAGTCTCGTGCCCAGAGCACAGATAAACCTTCGTCAAGAAGGCCGCTGGTTACCCCCGGTCGGTCTAATTTCCTATTTCAAAATTTTAACAGCCAAGCGAGACTCGGAAAGAAAGCTTCGCGGTGAACGATATTTGATTGGAGTTGCTTAGCGAGTGAATCAGCAGGGAACAGCAAGATCTCTGCTTTGATCTTATGGAGAAATAGAGGCCGGAGGTTATTTTCCAGGGGCATTTATCGCCTAGAGCGACAGCCACTCCGGAAAGGACTGCTCAGCCTTGTCTTTCTCTTAGCAGTGAAACACCAAATTAGCGCCACTTCGCCGAAAACGCTTCAAAACGGTCTCAGACGCTGGCAAACAACAGAGAATACATCGCGGCACCAAGGTAAGTCAATTTTATTCACAAAAAATTACATTTTATGCCCGTGGAGTTCCCAGACAAGCCTTTGCTTTGGCACTTCGTAACACAACACCGCCAGAAAGTCACGTAAGTGTTCATGTCGCGAACTTGGGCAACCCTGGGCCCAGAGTAGATTCTGGGTGCGATCTCTCTCGCAGATATGATGGGCCTTGGATTTGGGGTCGTCACGCATTGCGTGGAAAACGTTAATTCGTTTGAAATGACTCGTCGGCCACTGCAAACCACGGGAATGTTGTGTTTGGCCAGTATCTCTTCGTCATTTTATTTTTTTTGTGTGGGTCTTCGTTTTCCGCATACTGGCCTGGGTGTGTGGAAAACGAAGACCTACCGTAATTCACGAGACAGCCTATCGAATGAAATTATGTAAGAAATGAATCATATAAAGCTACATTAAAAGTAAAATATATCAAATAAATTAAACCCCTACGTGACTATACGATTAGTACTGGTAATTGAACTGAGTGGAGTGCAATTTGGTGTGAAATAATACGTGCGACTTTAAAATCGAACGAGCGCGCAGCGCGAGTTCGATTTGAAATCACACGTATGGTTTCATAACAAAATTGCACACATAGTTCAATTACCACTTTATTACATCCATTTAGAAATCATACAATCATTATTTATAGCTAAAACACAGGATTATAGTCAGTACCAATATTTTATTGACCAGGTGGGAACAAAATTTTCAAAATTCGCCACACAATGGTTTTCTTTGTCTTTCAATTTCCTTTAATTTGATTGTTTACCTTAAACAAGCCTTGAAATCCAATTGGTTGTTTTGTTTTAGCGTTCCTTTCTCATTGGTTGGGGAAGTGGTGCAATTTAGAGTTATAAGCTCATAGTTAATTTTCCCATACAAAGTCTATAAATCGTTAGCCTGTGTACAGCCGCCCGCTCTTCGAAAAAAATCGGAAAGGAGCGTCTGTGATTTACCGTTGGTAATCGTGTTCAATACCATGTGATTTTTCCTGGAATGTCTGGAAAATGATTTGATTGGTTATTACCCTTCGATCATTACATCATTGAAACAGCGAGTTTTGATTGGCTTTTATTTTTCCACATCAACACTGTGAGAACCAACGTGAGAGATTTTACGATGAGTTCGTGTGTACTTTGTGCATGATAAAAAATACGAAT
>NC_090880.1:31172748-31175248 GCF_036669935.1 Montipora foliosa | reverse complement strand
TTTTAGCTTTTTGTTTAATTTTTCATCTTTTTTGTATTTGGTATTAAGTAAACATTTGTACAGTCCGTAATCCAGCCTTTTGGCTGCAATGGATTTTTAATAAAGCTATCTATCTAGCTATCTATCTATCTAATTCCTACCAGCTAAGGCAAGAAACCCGACAACAAGGACAATATATAGAATACAACAGAATGGAATAGAATAGAATCTTTATTTAAAAACGATAAGAATTATAGCTAAAAAGCTTGTGGGGTCGTGTACTAAACAAAATAATTACTCGTTCAATTAAAAACTGTTATGAGTAAAACACATTATAATTCTTAAAATGCGAACTAAGTAAGAAACTAATATTATAATCAAACCTTAAAATATAAAATTTTTACTTCTCTACGTAAAAATACGTGTAATCAGTTAATCTGTTCCTAACCGTTGAACGCGATATACCAGTGAACAAACAATCTGCCAATACAAAGCACACGGACCTATTCTTAACATTTAGATTTTAAATGTAATATTTATTCTACTGGAATTTTCATAAATCCCAATGTAATAACTTTTAGTAGTATATACTCACTCAGTGATCTTGGTGTTTCAAGCAATCTGATTGGTTCGCTATCTCGGAGTAATTGAGCATTATTCACTCCCTACGGAGTGAATATTAAGTGGGTTATCCCAAACAAAACAAAATGGCCGGCATAAACTGATTTCTGAATCAGAAATATTGAGAATACAACATGATGCTGTGCTACAGAATACGAAGAGGGCCACCTAATTTGGCCTGAAACTTTTCAAAGGCAAGAGAAGAGTTCATACTTTTACCAACCAGTGTTTGGCTTAGTTTTCCAGATAATTATTGCTGAAAATCAAACAATCTTCACACCAACAATTTGTTTCACACGGAATAATTCAATTTTGTAGAGCTGGTCGCCCAGCAAAACGGATTTGTTACTGAAATCGAGGAATTAAAAAAATGTTTAAGAAAGTTCCACACGGCTGCAAGGAAACCGTGAAGACGGGTCATTTTACAACAAACCAGTGGATGACAAGGGGCCGAACAGTGCTTATTATGAAAGATCCTGAAAAGGTGACATCCCCAGGGAACTATCGACCCATGACATGCCTTCCAGTTATTTGGAAGATGCTCACAGGAATCATCTCTGAAGAAGTATATCTGTACTTGGATACAGAGGATCTTTTACCTGAGGAACAGAAGGGCTGCCGAAGAGGTTCATGCGGAACTAATGACCAGCTATTAATTGACAAGGGTGTCCTTAGAGAAAGCAAAGCCCGGAAAAAGAACCTAGCGATGTGCTGGATAGATTACAAGAAAGCGTTTGACATAGTCCCACATTCATGAATTCTTGAGTACCTGGCGTTGTTTGGAATAGCTGAGAATACAAGGGTTCTACTAGCAAACACTATGAAAGGTGGCAAACCGTTCACTATACACCTTGGAGAAGTTAACATCAGAAGAGGAATCTTTCAAGGAGATTCCCATCACCACTCCTATTTGTAATACCCCTTATACGACTTATGCCCCTTACACTAATCCTCAGAGAAGCAACAGCGGGATAACACTTTACTGACAAGACAAAGATCAACCATCTACTATTCATGGATGACCTGAAGCTATATGGAAAGGATGAAGCCCAGCTTGAGTCCCTTACACAGACGGTGCGAATCTTTAGTCACGACATCGGTATGCAGTTCGCAATTTAAAAATGTGCAGTCCTAGTCCTAAAGAGAGGCACGCTGGTGGAAGCAGATCGTGGTATCCAACTCCCTGGCGACAATGAAATCAAAGCACTGAAAGATGGTGAAGGTTTTCAGTCTGATGAAAGAGAAAGTCAGCAAAGAATATCTAAGGCGTGTCCGAAAGCTAGGAAAATCCACACTGAATGGCAGAAACCTAATACAAGGAATCAAAACCTGGGCTTTATCCCCAGTAAAGTATGCTGGTGGTATAATTAACTGGACCAAAAAGGAATCAAGAGATTTAGACACAAGAACAAGGAAGACCCTAACAATGAACACAGCACTTAACCCAAGGGATTGTGTAGCCAGGCTTTATGTACCAAGAGCAAAAGGAGGGAGAAGCCTAATATCAGTGGAAGAATGCATTGGACAAGCCAAGAACTCATTACAAAATTACATCCTGCACAGTGACGAGAAACTGATTCAAGCAGCTGGGGAGGGGAACTGGTAACACACGACTTAAAAACCCCAAAGGGCTTCAAACAACGAAGGAAAGCTGAGGGAAAGACAGAGTGGGAAGAGAAGGTTTTATATGGTCAGTTCCTCAGACAAACAGATAGTGAACGAAATAAGAAAACCTGGGCATGGTTGCAAAGAGGAGACCTTAAACGAGAAAAAGAAGCCTTAATCACAGCTGCCCAAGACCAGGCAATAAGAACAAACTACATCAAAGCCAGCATCGACAAGACTCAAGAGAATGACCTGTACAGAATGTGCCGCCAGGCAAAGGAGACATTTAGCCATC
>NC_090880.1:31160248-31167748 GCF_036669935.1 Montipora foliosa | reverse complement strand
GTAATATTTATTCTATTGGAATTTTCATAAATCCAATGTAATAACTTTTATTAGTATATACTCACTCAGTGATCTTGGTGTTTCAAGCAATCTGATTGGTTCGCTATCTCGGAGTAATTGAGCATTATTCACTCCCTACGGAGTGAATATTAAATGGGTTATCCCAAACAAAACAAAATGGCCGGCATAAACTGATTTCTGAATCAGGAATATTGAGAATACAACATGATGCTGTGCTACAGAATACGAAGAGGGCCACCAAATTTGGCCTGAAACTTTTCAAAGGTAAGAGGAGAGTTCATACTTTTACCAACCAGTGTTTGACTTAGTTTTCCAAATAATTATTGCTGAAAATCAAACAATCTTCACGCCAACAATTTGTTTCACACGTACTAATTCAATTTTGTAGAGCTGGTCGCCCAGCAAAACGGATTTGTTACTGAAATCGAGGAATTAAAAAAATGTTTAAGAAAGTTCCACACGGCTGCAAGGAAACCGTGAAGACGGGTCATTTTACAACAAACCAGTGGATGACAAGGGGCCGAACAGTGAAAGATCCTGAAAAGGGGACATCCCCAGGGAACTATCGACCCATAACATGACTTCCAGTTATTTGGAAGATGCTCACAGGAATCATCTCTGAAGAAGCATATCTGTACTTGGATAGAGAGGATCTTTTACCTGAGGAACAGAAGGGCTGCCGAAGAGGTTCATGCGGAACTAATGACCAGCTATTAATTGACAAGGGTGTCCTTAGAGAAAGCAAAGCCCGGAAAAAGAACCTAGCGATGTGCTGGATAGATGACAAGAAAGCGTTTGACATAGTCCCACATTCATGAATTCTTGAGTACCTGGCGTTGTTTGGAATAGCTGAGAATACAAGGGTTCTACTAGCAAACACTATGAAAGCTGGCAAACCGTTCACTATACACCTTGGAGAAGTTAACATCAGAAGAGGAATCTTTCAAGAAGATTCCCATCACCACTCCTATTTGTAATACCCCTTATACGACTTATACCCCTTGCACTAATCCTCAGAGAAGCAGCAGCGGGATAACACTTTACTGGCAAGACAAAGATCAACCATCTACTATTCATGAATGACCTGAAGCTATATGGAAAGGATGAAGCCCAGCTTGAGTCCCTTACACAGACGGTGCGAATCTTTAGTCACGACATCGGTATGCAGTTCGCAATTTAAAAATGTGCAGTCCTAGTCCTAAAGAGAGGCAAGCTGGTGGAAGCAGATGGTGGTATCCAACTCCCTGACGACAATGAAATCAAAGCACTGAAAGATGGTGAAGGTTTTTCGTCAGATGAAAGAGAAAGTCAGCAAAGAATATCTAAGGCGTGTCCGAAAGCTAGGAAAATCCACACTGAATGGCAGAAACCTAATACAAGGAATCAAAACCTGGGCTTTATCCTCAGTAAAGTATGCTGGTGGTATAATTAACTGGACCAAAAAGGAATTAAGAGAGTTAGACACAAGAACAAGGAAGACCCTAACAATGAACAGAGCACTTAACCCAAGGGATTGTGTAGCCAGTTTTTATGTACCAAGAGAAAAAGGAGGGGAGGCCTAATATCAGTGGAAGAATGCATTGGACAAGCCAAGAACTCATTACAAAATTACATCCTGCACAGTGACGAAAAACTGATTCAAGCAGCTGGGGAGGGGAACTGGTAACACACGACTTAGAAACCCCAAAGGGCTTCAAACAACGAAGGAAAGCTGAGGGAAAGACAGAGTGGGAAGAGAAGGTTTTATATGGTCAGTTCCTCAGACAAACAGATAGTGAACGAAATAAGAAAACCTGAGCATGGTTGCAAAGAGGAAACCTTAAACGAGAAACAGAAGCCTTAATCACAGCTGCCCAAGACCAGGCAATAAGAACAAACTACATCAAAGCCAGCATCGACAAGACTCAAGAGAATGACCTGAGCAGAATGTGCCGCCAGGCAAAGGAGACATTGAGCCATATAGTGAGTGGGTGCTCCAAAGTGGCACAGGAAGAGTATAAAAGGAGGCACGATAATGTTGCAAGGGTGGCACACGGGGACTTGCTGGGGAAGTGCGGCTTTAGTCGAGTAGACAAATGGTTTGAACATGTACCAGAAACTGTCCTTAAGAACAACGACTACAAACTGCTATGGGATTATAACATCCAGACTGACCACAAAATTAGTGCAAGGAGACCCGACTTGGTCGTTATTAACAAGTAAGAACAGACATGCCAAGTAATAGACAAAGCAGTCCCAGAAGACACAACTGTAAAGGCCAAGGAAGAGGAAAAGCTAGAGAAATACCAGGACCTAGCAAGAGAGATTCAGAAAATGTGGAGTGTCCGAACCTAGGTGCTTCCAGTAGTAATTGGGGCATTGGGAACAGTTCCAAAAGGGCTTGAAAGCAACTTAAAGCGCATTGGCACTAACACTTCTTCAGAACTAATTCAAAAAACCGCTCTTCTTGGCACAGCAAGAATTCTGAGAAAGGTTCTGGAACGATGAAAGCCATGATAAAATTTGGGTTTCCTTAGGCAACTTGTTGTTGCCTGGCCAGCAAGAAGATAACCCGGATCCAACTTTTGGAAAAGCCGGCGCTGAATCCACAATAATATCGTTAACAATAACAATAACAATAACAACTTTCATTACAGCAATGATAAACATATATGTTTTTGCCGGCTGGGAGGTCTGTATAGTGAGAAAATGTGTTGAGTCTCTGGCAGCAATTTCAAGACCTAGGTCAGTTTTTCACTGGACGGACCAACGTAACTTATTTATTTTATTCCAAGAGGGCACGGCGACGACTCCTGCAACACGGACAAGCAAGGCAAGTCGTGGCTGCTAATCGAAGGTACTGTATGCCAGGTAGGAAGGATCAAGGAAAAACATCAATGAAGCAAGAAAAGTATATCGAACTACGGAAAGGAATCACACAGTAACTCAAATCAACGTAGTATTCGACTTCCTAGGTGGTTATTATACGAAAATGGAAAAGGAACTCAACAACATCACAGGAACAGACAAAGAAACTGAATATATTATTATTAAACGCCAAAAAGTCCTTTCACAAAACAACGAGATAGTTAAAAAATTCTACGGGGTATATATAACGATTATAACAGTGTTACACGTAACGTGGAAACAACAAAGCGTAAGTGTCACCCGCATTGTTGTAAAAGGAAATACATTAAAGGAACAAATAAAGATAACATATTAACAATAATAATAATAATAAAATTTATTTATATGGCGCAAATTCAACTATATTATTTGAAACGCGCCGACTCCAGTTACCGATTCCGGTTCTGATTTCGGATGGGTTTCCGCATTCCGGTTCACCGAGTGCCCAACGCCCAATTGTTTACGTCATAAAGCAGTTTGTCGCTTCAGCTCATTATAACGTTGGTTGGGTTCGCAAGGTAAGACGTCGTCTTTTATGTTTTTTCCTATGACCTGGTGAGATTTTGCTTTAAAATGTTTCAGGTGATCTGCCAAAACCCTTTCACGTGGACCGATTTGTTTAGCTTTTCCAGCTCTGAAGTCCATAAAACTTGAATGAAAACATATTTTTCGAAGGAATGACAAGATACTTTTTTGACAACGATATCGAAAGCCTTCTCTTTAAAGGCAGTGAATCTATCTTTTATGTTTTTATAACTTTACTGAACTGGCCGTTTTCTTTGGAAAGTGCTTAGAACCCATGGTTTCCGACTACTTATTTTCTGGAAATTAAGAATGTCAGAGAGTAAAAAGTTGATTCTTTGGTCATTGAACTGCTTTTCTCGGCCTTTTTTTACTATTAAGTTTGACCATATATGTTCAAAAAGAGACCATAGCCGGAAAAAAAATACTTTAAGGCCCCATAATGTTCGAAAAGGTGACTTGTAATGCACAGAATACAGTTTTTTCAATTCAAATTATCTTTTTCAGTCTTCGAGTGATTGAGATTGCTTTTCTGGTGTAAAGAAAATGGTGAGTTCTTTTTAGACTGTCTTGTATTTATATAGATTGTATAAGCGATAAACTACTTAAATTTGATTTAACTCAGGGAAGACCAAAGTAGCTGAATTCTACACAGAAAGCATTCGTACTGTATGTTTCGTTCATGCCAAGCGACTTACCAGAAAGTTCGTAGTCGAAAAATAAAAGATTATGCTCATCCGATAAACGTTTAGCAAAAGTCAGGTCAACTCCAAACGAGAATGATCATCGTAGATGAGCGAGGAACTAAAATAGTCGCAAAGGATGCCTGAAAAGACTCTGAAAAACCAGGCTCGGAGCCTGCAGAATACCCGTCCACTTATTTGCATATGAAGGTATTGTTATATAACTCGTTCTTCAGACGATGGCACTACAAGAACACTGTCGTGGCCGGGTACCTAAACTTGAAAATACTTGAATCTTTTATTTTAAAATAAATCCTTATTTTCTAATAAACGTTTTATTATAAAGTGATTTAGAAATATTTGCTGTATATAACGTTGTTACACCTCATTAAATACCAGTTCAAAATTACATCACAAGGGAATAAAAATTAAAAACTAAAAGAATCATAGTTCAATAATTATTTTTGGTGTTTCTGAAAGCAGCACTCCTGATTCAAAACAGGTTGAATAACAGCATTTTAATCTCTTTTGTTCCCACTCAAAGAAATTGACTTCAGTTTTCAATAAAACCGTTTAGTTGACTGTGTGTATCGTATGGATAGTATCAACAATGTTTGGGACACTTGGAAAACTTTATTTTTTCTGGAGGTTGAATGCAACATTCCTACAATGGAAATAAAATCTCAGTGCCATGTACCCTGGCTAAACTCTGATACCAGGAAATAAATTCACAAAAAGCATTGACTATGGAAATGAGCTTAGATCACTGGGTGGCATCTCAATTATGGAGTCAATACAGGCATGCAGTTAAGCAATCACCTAAAAGACCACCTCAACAAACCCTATTGGATTCCCACCATTTGTAAAAGGTGACCTATTCAGCTATTCTAGTTCCTTACTAATGCATAAGCATATGTGGTCAAACAGCAGGTCTAAAACACAGGTCATGGGTTACAGGTCAGTATACAACATCACTGTTCTGCAGATAAATAAAAAACACCAGAAGTGTCTCCAAGCCCTAATCACTCTACAAAAATGTTGTTTCAGGTCTCGCGGAAACTTTTCGCTTAGTTGTTCATCAGTGGAGCAGGGACTTCTAGTCTGAACCTGTGGAATGTGACCTGTGTTGTAGACCTGCCTGTGGTCAAAATGATCACCAGAATCTAGGGCAGCTGAGCTTGTTTTGTTTTTTTTTTTTGGCCGTGTGGAGGAGGTGACAAAACTGCTTCTTTCAGTATTTATTAATAAAGTTTCTGGCTCTGATAATATTGCTCTGAGAATACTTAAGGAATGTAATGAAGATTTGACTGGACCCTTGGCCACTTTGTTTAACTTCTGTTTTTCCCAGAGGAAAATTCCAGCAGAATGGAAAGCAACAAAATGTCATGCCAATTTTTAAAAAAACACCCTTGGCTAATAACTGCTGACAAGTTTTGTAAATTCCCTGTAGTTGGTGTCTCCTGCTTGTACCACATTTTTGTCTTGTTGTGTGGAGCATAGTCCTGGTGTGGGAATTTAATTTTTCCCTTCTGCTATCCATTTTGGTTGGCATACTGTTGTTAGAATTAAAATTAACCATAAATTATTAAATATCAGTCAATAGGTACATGTTCAATCTGCACTAGCTGCGTGCAGTTAGCAAAAGCTAGTCAAGGCAAGTATTGGTTACAACATGTATAAAAGAGAGAACAAGTACAGAAAGCTACGGTATTTAGTTGCGTTTTACAAACAATACATTGTGGAACAAACAGGCATACAAATAACTGGTGTGCAAAGTGTACAGTCAACTAAAATAAGTAAAATATCATCTAAAATCAAATCAATACAAAGTGCAAATATGAATAGCCAAGGTATTAAGATATTTTTGTTATTAAGACAGATAAATCAACGTGGTCATGAATCCTTCTGAAAGTCTTTGGAATAGGATATTGTGGATTTTAATTTTAAAATAATACATGTTTTTGGATACATGGCGAATTTCACAAGTTATTAAACTATTCCATATTTTTACACCATTTCATGAAAAGGATTTTTTTGGGAATTATAGCCTGTTAATTGACTCCTAGGAGTGAGACTAATTAATAGATTTTACTCAGTCTAATGCCAGATGATTTTACTCATCAATGGGGGTTGGCCAGGGCAGTCCAGGTGTTAATGGGTTAAGGAAAATTAATTTGATGTTCTTAATTATAGCAATTCTTTCCATCCTTAGCTCTTTTGCTGGTTTTTCACACGTTACTTCAGAATGCAACATCACTTTTTGTTATATACCTAGACTATTAAAAAAAGAAGCACCATGATTGGTTGATTCTTGGTCACTTAATTGTCCCTGACCAAATTCAAATGCATCCAGATTGGGATCCACTTCAGCAGTTGTTACCCGTATTTGTTTGTTTGTTTTGCTGTGATTGTTGAAGGGAAAATTTAAATATATAATAAAGCCCTGGTCCCTCAGGAAACTAGGAATTTCAGTTTTCCCTTGAGTCCTGTTTCCCTTGACTTTATCTCAGCTGGAAACATCAGGACTCTTGGGAAAACAAAACATTTTAGGTAATCACAGGATTTCGAGTGCAATTCAGGACATTAATAAGCACAAGAAATTTTTTTCAAAGATGAACAAAATTGGTGGGTCCAATTGGTAGTCTTAGTGTTTTGTAGAAGAAATTTACAGGTGCTTATTTATTCCAATTTGCATGAGAAAAATCATGTGATTTCGTATTAATTAATTAATAATATAAATGAAAAAAATCGAGGTGGTTAAGCAGAAGTAACCCATGTGTATCATGCAATCATTACACAATAAATTGCTCCATCCAGGACTTGCATTTGATTGGCTATCTCAGACTTTGTTTGCTTATTGACCAATCAGAATGCTTGGTATATTACTTCTTTTTGTACTGAATTACCTCTTTTCTGCACCATTTTACCTGAAAACTGCATTTCTCTTAGCCAATCAGAATATAGTAATTTTTTTCATTTATATTAAGTGTATGATATTTCACAATCAAGCTTGAGCTTGCTTGATAATGAAAGAGAAATAATTACCAAACAAGCATTTCTTCCTTTTCTAGTCCTCTGGTGTGGAAGTCGACCCATCTGTCGTCGAGGCTTACAATGAAATCAAAATCAAGAAAAGGCATGCTTATGTAGTGATGATGATCAAAGATAACAAAAAGATTGTCGTCGAAAGATTGGGGGATAAGCTGCCTGTCAACTGCACTGAATCCCAGAATGCAGAAATCTTTAACGAAATGAAAAAGGGGTTCGGGATGGAACCTCGTTACATTATTTTTGACTTCTGCTTCACCCGAACAAATGACAGCGTTGGACAGAAACTAGCATTTATAAGCTGGTAAGAAGCAATTTTATTGTTAGGATCAGAACACTT
>NC_090880.1:31140248-31145248 GCF_036669935.1 Montipora foliosa | reverse complement strand
GGCGCTAAAAATTGCCGCAAAGCATTTTGTTATGACCTTGACAAAAAAGAAACTCTTCTTCTGCCAGATATGTCTCTTCAGTGTCATCCCCAGGTTGCAATTTTTGGGAGGACACTGTATTTAGTAGGAGGGTACTTGTTCAGTAGTGGCAGTGATCCAGTCAAAAGAGTGAGTGCTCTTTGTTTTGATGACGTCAAGCAGTTGAGATCTTCTGTTAATGTTGGAGTACATCCATTACAGTGGAAAGCAAAGGCACCTTTTAATGATGCCAGGACCAAGGCCTCTTTAGCGGAACTCAATGGACAGCTGTATTACATTGGGGGTTGGAATGCTGAGATTGGTTGCTGTGGCACTGTGGAGTGTTACAATCCTGAAGTAGATCGGTGGGATTACTGTGCAAGCCTGAACAATGCTAGATGTAAGTCAGGCTCTGTGACTGCCAAGGGGCATATTTACATTGTGGGTGGTGGAAGCACCCTTGGAGACTTTGGAGGATCGATTTTCTCAAGTGTTGAGAAGTATAACCCAGACGAGGATTCTTGGTCACTTGTTGCCCCGATGAACGAAGCAAGGTCACATCCAGGTTGTGTTTATCACCATGACAAGATTTTTGTTATTGGGGGAACCGATTCAAGTGGGTTCCCAACCACCAGTTGTGAAGTGTATTCTCCAATCATTAATGAATGGAATGCCATTTCACAGTTGCCCTACCCCTGCTGTGGTGTCAATAACGTCATTGTAGTCAAGAACCAGGTGACAGTTCCACTGGCAGAGGAGACATCAGTTTTCTCCTGCAATGCTTTGAAATACATTCAACGTTCAAACACTTGGCAAAGGGTGAAGGATATAGGTCCAAGTGACAAGATAGTGTGGTATACTCTCCGCACCACTCAACTTCCCGTGGTCATTTTAAAGAGAATGCCCGGTGAGCTCTTTCCTTATGAGTACTTTAATGATTGGAAGGATAGTGATGAAGAAGACTTTCTTGACAGTAGTGACAACTCCAGTTTTTTTGGGTGGAATTCTCCATTTCATGATTCTGACGATTTTGATGTTGAGTCCAGTGATGAAGATGGTCTATATTTTTAAGAGCAAGAAATTGAACATTTTTGTCTCTGTAATTTTAATATTGCTGTCAAATTTTCTTGAGCACTTGAAGTGCTGTCACTAATATTGATGTGTACATTCCATCTTACTACATCTTAGTTTCACGGTACTCTAAATCTCTTCGTTCTTTGCGTTTCTGTCACACATCAATTCCCATTCATGTTAGTTGTGAGAATTGTAGGTTATAGCTTTTAACTCCTTAAAAGCTATAGCATTAATAACTGTACAATGGTAAACACAGAAGCTGTGTTTATGTATATTTAGGGTGAAAACAGCTTGTTTGAGGTTTCCATTAAGCCTAAGGTGAAAGCTTCTGAATCTTCCATTTGCAAATAAATAATGCAAAGTTTAAATGGGAGCCCCTCACTCTGCCTTCCCCAACAAAAGATGGGTGTTATTCTTGTTTTTGGTTTTGTTCGTTCATTTACAGTGCAACATACCTTATCGTTGGCCACCCAACAAACTTTCTTATTTGACAACTACTTTTTAATACGTCAACTTAACAACCCATGCAACGGTGTTCGACTTACAACTGTGCGAACTTTGCAAGGAAGAGTGACTGTCAATCAAATTCACACATACTGATTGGTGGACAATTTGTAAAAAACTTTGTTAGGTGGCCACGGTAAGGTGCGTCACACTGTAAGAGACTATTTTCATCAAAAGGTATTACATTAGATTATGAAAGTTAAGGTTAAAAAAAAAAGATTAGAGAATAGACTGTAAGTTTCTTTATTATGAAAACAAAATTTTTATGCTATTAAACTCTTTTAACAGAGCATTGATTTCCAAGGAATTCAAATAATTTTATGTGGTAAAAGCTTCTAAGTATTGAAAGTAATTTTATCTGTTTGTTATTGATTTTATTTTTTACATTTCGGGTTCAGAAAGTAAGATATTTTGACCGAAGAAACAGTTTTGAAGAATGGCCCTGATGCAGTCTGATTAAGTCTGATTGTAATGGGAATTATCAGATAATGTTAGGAGTTGGAAGTTCCTTTTGAACCTTTTGTTCTATTGTAATAAGTTTTTAGAGCATTTTTTCAAGCTGAACTAATAAATAATATTATTGTTTTGACCTCCATCTAAGTTGTGCTAGCTGGTTAAAGGGGCATTGGCTCATTGTTTTCTTTTCTGAATCCCAACAATGACTAAATCAAGGAAGACAAAAAAAATTGGTTGGGTATACTTTTTTCAAGTCTCACATTTTAGTCCTGGTTGATTACGGCCACAAGACTGCCATATATCTCGTTTCCTTCAAAGAGCAATCCCACATGTTACATCAGCAGTAATTTTTATGCTCAAGGTTCAAGACAGTGATTTGTATCAGGTCTCAGGGTGCAGGGATGGCGCAGTGGTGAGAGCACTCGCCTCCTACCAATGCGGCCCGGGTTCGATTCCCAGACTCAGTGTCATGTGTTGAGTTTGTTGGTTCTCTACTCTGCACCGAGAGGTTTTCTCCAGGCACTCCGGTTTCCCCTCTCCTCAAAAACCAACATTTGACTTGATTTTCTTTTATTGTTAATTTAAGTTTACAGTGTCCCCAATTAGTGCTCCAGCACTAGAACGACTAGACACTTCAATAAAGCTCTATTCCTTTGCTTTGCTTTACTTTCCTTTCCGTTTTAACCAACTCTGCATTGTCTGTTTTAGAGAACGTTTACTGAACTTAAGTGAAAGTCCCAGAAGTACGTTTTTTTACACGCACGAGGATGTAATTTTCCCTTATTCAATGGTGATTCATAAGTAGAGAAGAAAACAGCTTACTTTTTGAACCGGTCTGAGAAATTAAAAGCTACTTCCGGTTTCGTGCTGTTCGTTGATTGGCCAAGAACGTTTTCACGTGTCGATAGTCGTGTTGCGCATGCTCAACTTAGCAGTTCTTTTTTTTGTGATCCCCTTTCCGATTACTCTGAAAATTCCCTCTGTTCGTGAAAAGGTTTGAGCTGAAAGAGCTTGTTTCTTGGCCTCGTTGAAAAGCTCGTTTGAGCATCACGATGCAGCCTCTTGATCCTATAACCTTGGCTATCGTCGCTGTTGTTGTAGCTGTCGTTCTGTCTGTCCTTCTCTTACTTCTATTTGCTTCTCGCGAGGAGAAATTCGAAGATGTGTTAGCAGCTCATCGCTCGGAACGGGAGGCTCACCAGTCGCGAACGGCTACTGTGAAAACCTTCAAGTCTCGCAAGAAAATTTCAAAGGGCAAGAAAAAGAATTCAGGCGATGGAGAGGAGATTTCTGAGCCTATAGTTGAAGGGACCGTCGATGCGAGTGTTGATATCGTCGAAGAAAACTCGGGTGTTCATCCATCAGGTGAATTTTCTCTTGATTTTAATGTTCCGAGTGAAGAGAAATTGCCAGATATTGAGCAAGGACCGATCTCTGGGCCCGTGAAAGAACGTCATGGAAAGAAAAAGCCGAAGAAAGCTGCACCGAAAGAAGAAACCGTGACCGAGCGCCATGAAAGTGTGGAAAAACAACCACGTGAAGATGTTGAGGAGGTCGTGAGTAAAATTGAATCTCATCCCATATTGGAGGGCGAACATCGGAAAAGCGAGAATTTGGAAATCGAGGTGCAGAAACTTCCTGAGAGCAGTGAGACAGCTCCTTCTGTGAAGAAACCGAAGGGTAAAAGCAAAATCACTAAGGACAAGGGACCCATTCAAGGTGAGTCAATCGTACTCATCGATCTTCAACTTTCTTTGCGATATCGATTTCGTGCGTTGCAAATGATAAAATTTGATGCTTACAGACAACGGTTTATAATTATAGAACATGTCAGGTTTTGCTCACAACAAGGATTTACTCATAGATTTTAAAAGACGCTCTATGGTATATGTGAATTCAAATCAAAGTTGTTCCACTTGAGCCCTTGAATAGCTTAATAGTCAACGTGGCAAAAGGTTTGTAAACAGTGGGTTTGTAGCCAGATGTTTTGACAGCTGATTCTGAATTTCTCGTGTCGTGAAAATAGGGCAAAACTACTAATCTTTATTTGTTAGTGTATTAAGAAGAACTTGGTTAAATGGAATTTGTGTGATTTAAATCAACGAAACAAATAGAATAAATTATTCAAGTCGTTTGTAATTATAACGTGTTTGTGTCCAGGGAGGTGTTAGTAACCGTAATATCAACTCGAATTATGTTCATTTGTACCGATAAGAAACAAAACTTTTGTTCCCACATAAATTTGAATTTTGGCCTTTTCAATATAGGAAAATAGTCACCCTTTGCATGATGTGAATTTTTGTAAGAACAATATAATATGTTTTTAATTTTAGCTATGATATACAAATCCGTTCAGTTTTCACTCCCCAGTTTAATTTGATAATAATAATAGCGGTAATGATATAATGTTTATTTCAGTTTAGATAACCAAAACTGTCCATTGTTTGCATATTGGTAGTTTATTGTAAGAATAATAATTATTTCATGTTTGGTCATGCGGTTGGTGAAATGTATTGTCAAAAACTTGACAATCATATTGCAAACGTCATTTCCCTGTAAAGAGGCTTGACTGAAGGAGAGATGTTAGTTCAATGTTTGTTGTTTAAAGGGGAAAATCTGTTATCTGATATTTCCACTCTCCTCTTACATTTTAATTGATGAAAATGTGTTAAACTATATTTGTGTATTTCTTACACTGGCAATCTGATGTTGGTTCTTTTGGATTGTTAACCCTTTCACTGCCGAGGGCTCCCCCATTGACGAGTAAAATCGTCTGGCGTTAGACAGAATAAAATCTATAAGTGTCAATTTGCATTTTTGGCGGTGAAAGGGTTAAAGGTTTCCAACATAACTATTTTTGTATACCATAAAGCAGGGTTTTCAATAAGAATTTTAGTAGCGGCAAAACCCGAGGAGGCGGAGAATGGACAATGCACACCAAAGGCGCG
>NC_090880.1:31130248-31135248 GCF_036669935.1 Montipora foliosa | reverse complement strand
GAGTAAAAAGCCTGGCATCATTTTTTGCAACACTTTCGTTCTAGACTCAAGAGATCCAAGCTCTTCAGGCACGCATGCAAGCTTCTCATGAAAACCATGCAGTAGAGTTGCAAACTGTGCAATCTCAGATGCGACAATTGCAGGAAGTGGTTGCATCGTCTTCCATGAGCAGTATGCAGCGACTACAAGAGGTAGAATGTCACTCTTTCATGCAAAAAGGATACAGGTCAACAAAACAGGCTACTTGAAAATGACAATGCTTTTGCTCAGCGTTTCAGGCAATTATTGTTGGACAACAGCAGGCCTCAGCAGATTGATCCCTGATATTGTTAAAATGGGAATGTAGCAGTCACAACATTGAGGCCTCTTGTCTTATCTTGGAGTTTTTTTTGTCTTTATTTTCAGGAGAATGCCCAACTTAAAAATGCTTCCATGAGAGCAGCACAACTGTAAGTTGAAGAGTATCCTCTTTGTCTGAGACTATCTAATTGGGAGTTGTCATGGTATCATAATGATGAACTGTTCTGGCTAGTATCTGTCTCAGTATTCACATTACAGTCACCTGGCAACTATCCAGCTTAACAGGGTCAAGTGCAGAGCATATTTAAGGGCCTTTAGAAACTTCTGTGTGTTTTTTTTCTTGACCCTGGGATATAACTGGTGTTAATTCCATGTATGGGTTGCTGAGGGAGAATCAGTGTATATGGAAAAATTGGCATTAGAGATGAAGCCCCTAAAGCAGAGTACAGAATGAATGCAAACTATGCCTGCGACATTGCTCAAGCTCAGGGAACAAGCTCGGGTAACATATTT
Organism: Montipora foliosa; assembly: GCF_036669935.1. NCBI lineage: Eukaryota > Metazoa > Cnidaria > Anthozoa > Scleractinia > Acroporidae > Montipora > Montipora foliosa. The sequence goes on along the minus strand of NC_090880.1, from coordinate 31,134,435 downwards.
AGTAGAGCCTGGGTGAGTCCAATTACAGTGGCTGTTGTTTTAGCTAGATGTTACTGACATGTGTTTTGTTTTCCAGAAATGCAGATAAAGAATCTCTTACAGCAGAGCTGACCAAGCTGCAACAGTCATATCGGCATGTAAAAGGAGATCTGGCCGGTAAAGTAGAGCAACTGACGCAAAGTGAGGCAAATTGTCGGTCAGCTGAAGAGAAAATAAGACAGTTGACGATTCATCAGAATAGTGTGGTAAGGAGATGTCCTAAACATTCCTTTTGATACTACAGCATTAATTGATACATTTGTAATGATGTTCAGTACATCAAACTACACGTTCCTTTGAACTGCCCATATGATACATGAATGTTTGGTTTTGGTTTGGTTGATGATAAAAGAAAATTAAAGTGAGCATTGTATTGGTGATTATATCTTAGTTTGCAATACTTGCTTGATGGTCTTTTTTAAAATTTTTAGTGTAATGTGCAGCACAGTTGCACCCTTATGTTCAAGCTTGGATTATCTATGCTCCATTTGAATAATTATTATTAATGCTCTGTTTACAGCAATACTGTGACAAGCAAACCCTAAACAGTTGTTGATTTTGAATAGAACAGATTTTAGCAGACTATTCTTTGCATAGCTTTCACCAGGGGTGCAATCCAAACCATTTGTCATCAACTGTACCATGTTCTTTCGGTTATAAGGCGCATCACTTTTTCTCAAAGAAATTTCTTGTGGGCCCCATATGTGATGTAAACTCAAGGTGCGTCTTATAACCGAGTATCTCCTTGAAGAAAACTCGTGCAAGGATGATTCTTCGATCCTTTGCTGCCATCTTGTATGTTAAACTCATCCCAGTCTTCCCCTTACTGCAATTTCTCACACCAACGTTCGTGATGATGGCCTTCGATTCTCAGCATTGTACAACAAAAACACCCGAAAGAAAGTACTAATAACAGCAGGATTTAAAGGTTTTTCTTTAAGTTCTTGTTGAATTTCGTTCTGCCACTTTTCTTGACTTACACTGCAATCTTCAGTTGAGGCAGTATAACTAGTGATGAGTTAAACTAAATTCCTCTATTTGAGATGCGTCTTATCAAGGCATGAGAAAAACGCTGTCTGAGAGCCTGGGGAAAGACGGTTCGGGCTAGCGCTTTCTTATCGTAGGTTGCCCGACAGGCAAGCATCACTTGAACACAAGTGTGGCATTGTTGGTTGTTTTTTTTCTCGGATACAAATTTCTGCGCAGACGTAAGTGGTTAGCAGACAGTTTGAAAGAGAAAAAGAAAGAATACAGATCTTTTTTGGGCTAGCTCCTCAGAGACCTGAGCTAGTAAGATGAAATTACAGCTTGCCTGAAGGGCAAGCTGATGCTAGGAATTTCGTCTCACCCTGCTGTTCCATGTATTTTGATGACATAAATCCCATCAAGTTCGAAAGTTAAAGGTGTGTCTTATAGCTGAGTCCACCTTGTATCCAAAAAACTGCGGTAGTTGCAATACACTGCAACTTTAACTTTGTTGTTTCTGTAAGGTTGCTCATGTGATTACTAAAATTATTGTTATAGTCAGTTTCACTATGGGGCAAGTATTGGCATAATTACAGTACCTATTACTCTTGCATACAGAAAGAAGCAGAGGCTGTGTTATCAAAACGACTGGCTGAAGTCAATGAAGAACTCAATACATCTCAAGCAAAAAATTCTTCGCTGCAAAATGATCTCAACGACATGACACAGCTGCTAAGAGCAGAAGAAGCCAAATCATCTCAGCTTAGTGAACAAGTGAAAGGATTGGCAGCAGCAGACTCCTTGAATTCTTTGACTGCTAAGCTTCAAGAGGCAACTTCCAGGGTGTCTGAGCTGGAAGACACGTTGACTGGATTTGAAAATCAATTGAAGGCTTCGCAAGAAGTGCAGCTGCAAAAAGATAAAGAGATACAGGCAAGCATATTCTAGCAATGTAGCTATGGTTGGTGTTCCAAAACAATCCTCTGGAAATTATACTCCTACTAATTTCTGTGGAGTGTTTAAATTCTTGTGACATGTAGCCTAGTTGATATAACCCAAGAACAATCCAGGTGATCTGGTGATGTAATTCGGAGCACTGGGGAGACAAATTTTAATGCTGTATCCCACAACCGCGCGCGGCCTTAGGTGTTGTTTCCAAACTCCCTGCAGTGTTGCCATCGCCAAAACTCAACAGATCATTACGTGTCTATCACATTTCCTGTTACTGAATGAACATTCAAGTAGACCCGACAAGATCTAACCTCGCCTCTGCCATGTTGAATTCGAAAATACGGCCGCGCTCAGTTGTGGGATACTGCGTTAAAAGTTTTCTCCCCAGTCCTCTGAATTACGTCACCAGATCTCCTGGATGGGGAGATAGGTGCCTTAAACTAAAAATGATGAACAAAGTACAACTTGCAAACTCGTCTTATTTATTGCTGTATGTATGTTATGTTTTATTTAACATCAATCAGAAACACTATTCTTTCAAGAAATCTGCATTTGTGGTTAGTGGCTATGTGGGTGAAAATAATCCATTTCATTGCAGAGTTTGTAATAGGAACTTCAGTAATTCAGCTCTTAATACTCTGTGCTGGCTTCGTAGGGAGAAGGTAGATACAGTAGTTAAATAGAACAATGCTATGGGTTGCCCTCATCCTTCTCATCTCAAACAGGAAGTCATAAGTCAATTTTGATCTCTTGCTTTCTGCATTGTACAAGAATGGCCAGACATTAAATTAGAAGTGAAGTCTTTCACCTTGTTTGTTTGATTGCCCCTTAAGAGTATGTGACAGTCTGAGTGGAACTTTCTTGTTACACATTTTTTTCTTTTCAATCAATGGTGATATAGGTTCTTCAAGAGCAACTTACATTGTCACAGGAGCAAGTACAAACCTCTGATGCTGATCAGATTAACAGTGTACTAACAGCTGAGGTAAATGCTTTTAAAATCTTAAACTCTTTGTTGTTGTATTTGTAATCAATCAGGTATTATTTAAGGTCTGTTGGCTGTTTGTTGTGAAGCTCCTGTGACAACTTGAGGTCATTTATTTAAGTGGTTCTACAGCTACCTCTTCAACTGATATCAATTTGTAGTACTCCAAGGCATCTATTGTGACTGGCTTCAAGTTTCATCCTATGCTTCAATGGGCTCAATATTGGACCCATTCCTTTTTCTCTTAAGAGATAAAATTCCTGAATTATTTATTGAACATGGCTCTATTGTTGCTTTTTTTCCTAGAGGACTCTAAATTATACAGGATCGTGGCAATTCAGTTTGACATATCATGATCAGGATCTTGGAGATTCAGTTTGACGTGATTTCACGTCAATAGGCCATTTCCGAGTTAAGATCTGCCTCCTCTTCAAGACGAGTCTAAGTGCAAAGTTTTTACTTTGTTCGAGGAACAAAGTATAGGATTTGACTCAGTTTTTGGACTTAAGACTTTTGTTTTTTTTTTTGCGCATTCATAAGATTTCTTTGCCCCGTAGAAGGCAGCTTAAGTGGGAATTTAACTCTGTATCCTCTCATTCAGAGGCAATGGCCATGACCACAAAACCACGGATGCACTGCGCAACAGATCAACGGGGAAATGTATGTTAGAGAATTGTGTGCGTGACTGGAAACAAGTTTTGCGTTTTCGTTGCATGCAATGCAATATTCCAGTCATCGTATGACTTGGTAACACGTCTTACCAGTCTAATTACGTAATTTTCTTATTCTCCCACTATCGTTAAGAAAAAGTATTTTTAGATACCATCGTAGAAAGTTGTAAAGCATTATTTTTTCAAAATAGGTTTAAATATGAACAACAATTCTACAATCGCACTGAACCATATGGTTGGGTCATGGAATGTGGACTTTCGACTTCAGAGTATGGAATTGAACAAGATATTGTAAAATAAAACATCACTGAAATACTGTGAATTTTAAAGGAAATTGGGTAAAATTCCTTTGAACAAAGTGTAGGCTACCCATAGGCTCTTGCTCTTATTTCATTCGTATGTGAAGTAGAACTAATTACCAAAAAAAAAATTGGCACTTAGATTCGCCTTCAAGGGGAGGCAGACACGAACTTGGAAATGGCCCATTACACTTGTCTCAGCTGTCTTAATGGAGCCATACTTCGGCTACAAACCTTGATATTTCTAAGGGCAAAGCTAGTCGTATAAAAATAACA
>NC_090880.1:31102748-31122748 GCF_036669935.1 Montipora foliosa | reverse complement strand
TTTGTGTAGGGAACCATTTTGGTATGATAGCAATTCTTCAATCAGTGCTTCAAATGTTACATTGCATGGTAGCTAGATGCACTTTTTTTGATATTTTGAATAATTCAAGATTGCTTTATAATCTAATATGACATTGTGCATATTGTTTATAGAATGCTCTCTGCAGAATATACCCAGAGGTTATGATAGATGGCACTCTAGTAAGTGAGCAGGAATTTTGTCATCATAAAGTGCTACACACATGCAGGTTAACATGTAAAATTTCAAACCTCATTTCCAAGGCCTTTCCTTTCCCCAGCCCCTTAACTGCCAGTGGGGTGGGACAAGGAATGACTCTGGGATTGAGGTTAATTACAATATTTATTATTGTGAAGAAGATTGTTTGAGTGGACAAATAATAATATTGTGAAGTGGTCAAAAAAGTAAGAGTAAAAGTTAATAAAACTTTATTTAAACACAATGGAAAGTTTGTGGAGCTCTGTATGGCCACATTTCTGTTCATTTAATAATAATTATTGTCTTGCATATTTCAGCAACATGAAGATTAGATAGATAGATAGATAGATAGATAGATCATTTACGGCTAATAACCTATCAGCCCTTAGGCTGAATTGCGAAATTATTACAAAAATTATATAGGAAAAAACTAAGAATGTAATGTAAAACTATTTACATGAAAATATGTGTAAATTTAAAAATTGATGAGAAGCCTTGCTAAGACACTTGATAATGTAATAAATTATAATAAATTATGTAATAAATATTCTATTTCGCTATTTTACACTAAAAGTTTCTGCTTGTTAGCACAACTGCACATAGCAGGAATAAAAGTCTCTTTAAAACGATTTGTATGAAATCGTGGGAGCTCGAACACTCTCTGACACTTTTTATGATAACGACTCTGATGTCTAGGCGGCAATAGGCTACTCATTTGATTATTATCTAAGATGTTTCTTAAAAGTCTGGTACATTGGTCTTCTCTTCTCTGACACAGAGTGCTAATTTCAAAGGTTGCTAAGCTTTGTCTGTAAGATAGGTGAGGCGATAAGATTGACAATGCCCTTTTCTGCACTCCCTCAAGATCTTTACTTAAATGTACAAATTTGCTTTTACAAAAGGAACCACGCCAAAAAAAAATTTTTCAAAAGAACTCATAAATCTTGGGGATCTATGCAATTTTAATGAGCAGGTATTAGCTGTCAAAAACTGATAAATTCTTGAGTGGAAAAATGCTAATGATCCCAAACATTCTTTATAAAATTTAGAAATTCCAAAGCATCATTACTCAGACTGTCAGCAGTATATTGGGTTCAAATTTACAGAGAGAGTTCATTATGCAATGCACTTTATACAATCTCAGTACTTTATTCTCAGCTTCAGATTAGAGAACATTTAACCATAATTATACTAATGAAACAATAAATGTAAACAAGATTCTCCTATACCGTAATGTTTGAATGCCAAATTTTCTGTGATGAGTTTTTGAGGAATTAAATGCATAGAGGATATCATATATGCGCGGGGATACGAAGTTTCTCTTAGAGTGTTAAAGAATATTTCGCCAGTGAGTGCAGTGAACAAGTGAAATATTTTTCAACGCGAGAAGAGAATTTTTCGTATCTCCAAGCGGCCATGTAATATTCTGTTTATTATATAAACACTAATGAAATACTAAATCATTCACAAAATGCATCGGAAGGTTCAATTTTTTATATGTAACCATAGCAACAGTGATCTTTTCACATCTGTATATATATGTTATTCACCGGCTGGGAGGTCTGTATAGGGAAAAGCTGTTCCCAAGGTCTTGAGTACAGCCGCAGGCCGAGGACACAGTTTTTCTCAATACGCACCGACGGCCGGTGAATAACGTATTTATTTTTTCTGCTTTTTTTTTTTTTCTGAAAATGAACATGGCAAACTGGTTTGCAAAAAGTCTTTCTACGTGCTCTACGTCACACTGTCACAGTTGAAATTAACTTGGAACTGAAAAAAGTGCTCCGTTTGCAAAGGTCAAAGAAAAATGATAGATTAACGATAAAACATAACTTCAAATAATTATCTCTTGGTGCAATAAAAATAAAAAAAACAAACAAAACATATTTCATGGCAAGCACAGAGAAATGAGCTAAACAAACTAAACAATGATGTTTGAAAAATTCTTACAAACAGGCAAATAATTTTCTACGTATTAAAATGCTTTGTCTTGTTGAAAGTGAGACAAAAGTTCTTAAAACAGGAGGAATAAATTTAAGAAAAAATATGCAAACATCTGTCTCTGCCTTCATATCTTATTATTTCAAGGATTCATCTTTGTTCTCCATCAAGTCCTTCAGAAATCAGTGCAAAACTTAGACAAGAAAAACTTGTTGACATTAGTTCACAGTGTTATGATTTGTTTGACTGTTTTAGTGACGAATCCATATTTTCTTTGATGAAGCAAAGTAGAACGAGATTATAAAATAAAACTGCAAAGAAAATAATGGATGTCAACCGAAAACTGAGCCTAAAGGACTTCCCTGCAGTTACCCTAGTCATTTTAGTTAAATGGCATGTCAGCAGTTCACGAAAAACAACAACGCGAAAAACCACGGCGTCGCAATGTGTTTGTTTGTCTATTTTAGCTAGGAATCTGTATATTCTCAAATGAAGCACTATAAAACAAGAGTAGAAAATAGAACTCCAAAGAAAACAACGGATGTCAACCGAAAAACTGAGTTCAAAAATTTGTTCAACAGCGTGTCAACAGTGCAAGAAAACCACCAACTCGAAAACAGCAAACAAGCAGCAAAGTGTTGTCAGCAAAATCATGTGAATAGTTGCCTTTTTGAAGAATAACCAGGCCTTTCATTCAATTGCTGATGTTTTTCTTTCTCTTTGCAACAGTTAGTAAGCGAAAACTTGCATTTTAAGTGGTGAAATCCAATATTTCGTTGCGCCGTAGTAAAAACATTTTCGATATGTTAGCCACGACAGTTTCAGCATGGAACAGATTTCGGAACCGTGGTCCATATGGTAAAAAAGCTGGACTGGCTGCGAGCGCGCAAAATTAGCCAATCAGATTCAAGGATTTAGGATTCCGGCCCTCTAAGATTCTTCAGAAAAAAATAAAACATGTTATTTTCACGTGTGAAGATATCATGTTTTCGCACGAAAGCTCACTTGGTATTTCATTGGTGTTTATATAATAAATTGTTTTCTTCTTCTTCTTCTTAGCCTTACAAGAGCTGGCTTGGGGAGTTTGAAAAACAAGCCTTAGATGCTTCCAGTGATAGCAAAGAGGTTAGTAATGGATTAAGTTCTGTCATTGAAGAGGGTTTTGGTTGCCTTGCATGCACCGCCGATGCGTACACATCTGCATCGTCTGTTTTGCCAATCATGTGTTATCATGGTTTCATTTATATCTTGATTCTATGCATTCACAATTTTAGTGTTTCACTGTGTGTGTTGTGTCATTAAAAATTCCAATCTCCTTCAGTGCTTTTAATTAGCTTTCTCTGATGAGTGGCTTTGCATTATTAAGGCTTGAAGGTGGCTTCAATAAGTGCATTATTTGCATTCAAATAAAATTTTATGCGACAATTTAGCCTTACGTAGTTTATGAATACATTAACGTGGAAAGAGGCTAGAAAACATGGAATCGACAGTACTGATTTGAATTTTTAATTCAAGATGGCATCTTTAGATAATGTCGTATTTATTGATTGTCGTATAATGGATGTCGCGTTCTTGATCTTGTTGACACACAAAAATTTTTCCTCAGCCTTCCTCCTCCCCATTCCTGCCTCTTCCTTGTTCTATGGTTTGTATTTTGGTTGATTGCCCTCACCTTCGCCGGCAATATGTGTTTAATGAATTTTTCAGTTGTATTTGTATTGGATTTTCAGAGTTTAATAAACTGGCCATGTGCAAATTTCATATAGCCATCTTTTCTCCATCATGGTGTTTGTACAGCACATAACATAATTCTGAGTGAGGTTTGCCATTTTGTGGGTGGATTGAAGCATAAAGGTCTTTAATTGAGAAACAGCCAGGATAGTTATGTGTACAAAATATTTACTACCAAGTACAGTCCCGCTCAGAGATAAGCGAACCACCAAACGTGTTTCAAACTAGTCTTCAACTAGTTTGCATTTGTGTTCAGCAAGTGGTCTTTTGCTTAAAAAATCTAATCATTTGAGATATACAGGAACTAAAATACATGTTGCGCTGTTTCAACACCACTCGATCCGGTGTTGAGGTCACTGACCATGAGGCCACCGCGCCTCCCACGGTTTGGGTGTGGAAAGGGTTAAATCTTCTGTCAAAAAGTGTTACCCTAGACTTTGCATGAGTTAAAAAACAATCTGGTTTTGAAAAAGGAAAGTGGTTTATAATTCAGTATTATGTTCAACCCTGTTAGTTGGAAGATCTTACTGCAAAGTTTGAAGAAGTTCAAGTACAGAAAGACACCCTGCTGAAGGAGTGTACACATTACAAGATGACGCTAGAACAAACCGTTAGTACAAATACTTCTTGATCAGTCTTAATCTTTTTTTCTGGCTGTCAACAATGGTTGTATCTTGTTACAATCCATGTTTGTGTTTTTGAACTGCTTTATGATCTCTGTTCATCTGGCAGGAATCCTTATTGAGGACATTAGAAGAAACTGTTGAATCTGAAATGGACAAGCGGCAGAATATTGTGGAATGTACACAAAGGGAACTGAGAGAGGTATCGCTTTACTGTAAAACAAACTGCCAATCAAGTTAATTCAATTACAGTTTAAAGGGAGCAATTTGTTGCATTTTTCTATGGCAACCCAGCTGCAATCTCAATAAATAATGAAAACTTGCCTTTCATGCAATAACATGTGGGCGTACTAAGAATGACATCTAAGACCTGCAAGTATTGGCAGTAGCTAACAGGGAAGAATGGTGGGCTTTCCCACAAAGAATCATACCCAAAGCCTAAGTATAAGTATTCCATAGGCAGATTTTAGGTGTACCGCATCCAACAAAGAGGTACTCTTTCTTTTGGGAGGGTCATAACCATTATTATTTTTAAGATAAAGGAGATTTTGAAATGATGCCTATCCCCCTTCCCATTAAATTTCTGTGCTCAAAAAATTGATGGAAATTATCTTTAATTCTTTTTACCACTTAATAAGGGTTGATATTTTCTTAGGCTAATGACAGAATATCAAGCTTGGAGGCAGATCTTCAAAAGACAAAATCATCAGCTTCATCTCAGCTGGACACAATAGCATCCTTGGAGGACAGTCTAAAACAAGCAAGAGCAGCTGAGAGTGAAGCAAAACAACGGTTTATAGAATTACAGGAACAAATAGAAAAATCCACTGTCTCTGAAGATACAGATAAAGTCAAAGAACTTGAGAAAAAGATTGAAACGCTAAGAGCGCAAGACAAGAAACTTTCAGATACAATTTCAAAATTAGAATCCTCTGAGAAGGACTTGATAACTTGTAGGAAAGAGTTGGAAAGCACAACAAAGGAGTTAGCCGATAAAAACAGTGAATTAAATGCATCAAAAAGTGAACTTGTTAAGGTGCAAGAAGCAGAAGAGGAACGTAAAAAGAAGATGTTGTCACTCGAGGAAGCCCTTTCCAAAGCCAATAATGACTTGGGAAAATCTCAGGTAACTATTACGTTGGTCAAGAAAGTCCTTCACCTTGTGGGTATAAATGTTCTTTTTGGAAAGTACTCTCCTACATGTAGGAAACCCTTGTTATCAATAGTTCTACTATTGCTTATATATTTGGGTTATTGTGGTTTGGATCATGTAAGAAAAATGGGGTTAAAACATGGTTTAGCAGGAACCAAAACTTCCTTAAAGCTCAAAACAATAATTATCCGTGAATCTACATTGTAGCTAACCACAGTGTTGTAGTGCCCTATGTATAACAATTTTTTGCTCTACTCATAATATAAAGTATGAGGAAAAGAACTTCTATACTACAGAACCCTGACAGAACAAACTATGTTTCCCAGTACCTTGGAACTCTAAAATAAGCTTTACCACGTGGCTGAGACCAATATGAGCCAAGAGAAAATTAATGATTTCAACATCCCACTCCTTGTTTGTTCACAAAAAAAACGTTCTATGTTGACTGACTTCAATAATAATATCTAACCTTTGAAAGTTAGTGCAGTGCCTTTAATTAATCTTGTTAAATAATTTAATGTCTTTACTTATGTGCTCCTTGGTAAAAATAATGATTTGTTTTCAGTTAAATAAAACATCACTTCCTCCATCTAACTGTTAAAACAATAAACCCAAATGTAGGAATCACTTGACAGTTTAAATAGCAGCCCAGACAAGAAAAAGAAGGGTTTCAAGGGAGCTCTCAGTAAAGTCATGTCAAAGGTTTGTACAGCCATTCAAGAAGATATGCTTGACTTGAAACAAGGTGATCAAAATTTTCTATTAAAACAAAGCTATTAAAAATAAACTTTTAGCATTGTGACAGAATTTACAAACGTGGGAGAACAATATTGTTTTTTTTTTTTTTTTTTTACCTTCATGGCAGTGATGACGTGTGCACTCAAAACAAAACCTGCCTTCTTGCTAACTTAGGATTTGTTTTCACCTGCCTAGTGATAACATTCTCTATCTTTCAAATTAATTTCAATTGATTTTAATATCTTCAAATAATTTAAGTTACATTTCAGCTTGCTGCTAATTTAAATTTCAATGTTATTTTCTAATATAAAGCTTTGTGCAAGAAATGATGAACTTGGTAAAATATTTTAAGAACAGTGGGATAACGTTTCATCCTCTGTGTAAAATAAGTTAACTGCCTGTATTGACCAATGAAAATAATCCTGAATTAAAGAATGCATATATCAATGCTATCTTTCATCAAAAATTAGTCCCTACCTTGCTCAGAGGTGAAGGAACTTTGGTCTGATGAATGTTCATAACTATTTATCAAAATCAGTTCTTGATTTTGTTGGTGTCTAGGTTTTGTTGTTGTTGTGTTTTTTTGGGAGGGATGGGTGATGTAGCAGCCTTTATAGGGTAGAATTTAAAGCTGTAGAAGTTCCTGCAATTCCCAAAAATAGGCAGCTTTTTTTCATGATTGCAATAACATTATTATTAGTGATTTTCTTGTACTCTAACGAAACAGAGGTGTATGAAGCTCGAATTGCAACCAATACAGTGGTATTTGTGACTGAATTTTTTTTCCTTTGTGACTAAAATATCTGGGGAAGTTGCAAATTTGCGACTTGTTTACACCTTTGCTCTTTTGAAACAAAAGCGATAGCAGTTGCCACTTTGTTGCAACTATTGCTAAAATAAATAAAGCAATGACAAAATTATTTTGTTTTCTGGCTGTGAATGTTCTTTCAATCTGAAGGTAGCATAATTTAGCTGGGATATTACATGCACAACTCCGTTCCTTTGATCATTCACCATTTTCAGCGATTTCTTTACACAAGTACTGCAGGCTAATATTTTGTTTTGGTAAGCCACTGACAACACAATGCAGCAGGATGATTTTGGGACTAAATTTGCGTATCTTGTCACAAAATTGCGACTCGATTTTTTTATTAATTTCGAACCCTGTGTATAGAGAACCCCGTGAAAGTTCCCTCGTGGCATATAAAATAATGCAGAAGGGGCAGAAATCATTGAAACCTCTAATTTCAGTTTACCTTAGATGTTTGCTATCCACTTATAAACCCACTTCTAAAGGTTCTTTTGAGATATCCCTAGCCAAAAAGGGCTCTTGAGTTACCATTTTCTAACCTGCTCATGGCATTTTGGTTGTCTTTGATTAATAACAGAAGGATAAAGAGAAAGAGGAAAAGCAACTAGAGGAGGTGAAGTATTTATTCAAAGGTCCTTTTTTGCATTGAAGGTCTGCAGGTTGCTCATATTGTACAATTTCCCATGAACTTAACTGCAGGTGCAATTTTAACCATACTTCTGCAGTTATACACATGGGGTAAAGAAAAAGTTTAGAGTGAATCCATATACAAGAGTTCAGTTTTTGCAAACTAGACTTCTTTGGCAAAGATCATTCTGACAGCTACTAGCAAAGCTTTCATGTTTAAATATAAAGGGCACTGTACAGAGATACCTCTTTTTGCTTGCCTATCTAAGAAAAAAATTATTTTAATCCATCATTTTTCTATCCAACTGGGTTAATTCCTGTCTGGTGGAAGTGCGTCTCGGAAGTTCAGCCAGATATTGCATTCCAGAGCAATAATCTAGCTAGTGATCAGAGTGGCATGCAAACCAAGAACTCTATATTTTTTTAGTTTGGTACCCGACGTTCTTCGCCACGTGGTCTATTCATTGGAGAGAATGGCAAGCAATTTGCTGTGGTCAAACTTGCAGGGGACCATTGATGAACATAAAAAATGGGATTATCTTTGTTAGCATGTCACAGTATCTGTTGAAGGTGTCCGATTCCAAAAGCATAGTATACTAAACACAACTTGAATTTAGTATTCTTAGGAACTGTTAAAATCTGGGTTAAAAACGTTGGTTATTGTATTGTACTTTTCTAAGTTTATCAATATTTACATGTACTTACAATTTAAATCAACAAGTTTTTTGAAACGGATTTCACTATAAAAGTTAACGTTAAAAAACAACGACGTTTCGACCGTTCGACGGTCATTTTCAAGTTGAACAGTAAAAGTTTTGAATGCGTTAAAATATATGTAACCGATTACAAAAATGCTAATAAGATGCTGACCAAAACTCTAAAATATTTACATAGAAACAATACACACACACAAAAGAACAAAAAATTGCCGCATGAAGAAACGCTAAGTAAATAATTTCGCGCGTATCGAGTCACTCTGTTTGTTCAGATTTGGTTTAAGTTTGCGAATAAAAAGCATTTCAAAAATCAAGCAGTCAAGTTTACTCTGACATTTCTTTAAAATCTCAAAGTTGTTTCCAATGGAATCTGGATCCCCTCCATGCTCGTCCTTTACGTGGCAGCTGATTGTTGATCGCTTATGTTCCTCCACACGTTGATGTAGGTGTCGACTCGTGAAGCCGACATAGTCTGTATCACACAGACCACACTTGTAATAATAAACAACGTTTTGTTGGTTTACAATTGGAGGTTTGTGTTCCTTCGGCTTGAAATTTCCTTTGATCTTTCTGCTTACATAAACAGGCTGGACGACGGCATTAATCTTTCGACTAAGATCGCTGAGTTGGTGTCTTACCACATTTGCCGATTTCTGGTCTTTGAACGGTAGCACAATTCTGATGGGGGCATCTTGTTCATCGGGTACTTGCTGTTTAGAACACATATTCTCAGTAACTCTCATTTCGATAAAATTTTTGATGGTGTTCTCTATGAGGGTTTCAGGATAATGCAGGCGAGCAAAAACCATTTTGAGACGTTCGCATTCTTGATGGAAAAACTGCCAATTCGATGAGAGTTTGAAAGCACGGTTTAACATTGTCTTCAGTAGAGAATGTTTATACTTGACGTCAACATGGCTTTGATAATGCATTATCCTGATAATGCATTATCCTGAAACCCTCATAGAGAACACCATCAAAAATTTTATCGAAATGAGAGTTACTGAGAATATGTGTTCTAAACAGCAAGTACCCGATGAACAAGATGCCCCCATCAGAATTGTGCTACCGTTCAAAGACCAGAAATCGGCAAATATGGTAAGACACCAACTCAGCGATCTTAGTCGAAAGATTAATGCCGTCGTCCAGCCTGTTTATGTAAGCAGAAAGATCAAAGGAAATTTCAAGCCGAAGGAACACAAACCTCCAATTGTAAACCAACAAAACGTTGTTTATTATTACAAGTGTGGTCTGTGTGATACAGACTATGTCGGCTTCACGAGTCGACACCTACATCAACGTGTGGAGGAACATAAGCGATCAACAATCGGCTGCCACGTAAAGGACGAGCATGGAGGGGATCCGGATTCCATTGGAAACAACTTTGAGATTTTAAAGAAATGTCAGAGTAAACTTGACTGCTTGATTTTTGAAATGCTTTTTATTCGCAAACTTAAACCAAATCTGAACAAACAGAGTGACTCGATACGCGCGAAGTTATTTACTTAGCGTTTCTTCATGCGGCAATTTTTTGTTCTTTTGTGTGTGTGTATTGTTTCTATGTAAATATTTTAGAGTTTTGGTCAGCATCTTATTAGCATTTTTGTAATCGGTTACATATATTTTAACGCATTCAAAACTTTTACTGTTCAACTTGAAAATGACCGTCGAACGGTCGAAACGTCGTTGTTTTTTAACGTTAACTTTTATAGTGAAATCACTTACAATTTACTGATGGTTAGTAAAAATTAATGAGACATGCTGCTTTCCGTCCTCTAGGCTCAGAGAAAGATCACACAGCAGCAAGCAGAGATTGATGTGAGTTTCAAAATGATCATTGTTGTTGTTGTTGTTGTTATTAGTATTATTTTTAACACTTGTATTGTCTGAAATTGACTAACTGAAAATAATGGTATTTATTTAGATCTAGGAGGCAGTGCAACCCAGGTGTTAGGGCACTTGCCTTGTGATCCGGGGATCCCAGGTTCAAGGCAGGTTCTGACCACTCGATGAATTTGTTCCTGCTAGTCCCTGGTTCATCTTCTCAGCTGCACTTGTAAATAGCCAACTGATTTGCCTCTGACCAGTTGGGATTCTTAACAGTTGTTGTTGTTGCGTTCTGTCATTTCGTAAATTGTTTCATTGGCCCAGAAAAGCCCCTATGGGGATTGGTCAATTAAAGTATGTTTGTATGTATCTAGAATTTGAGATGCCAAGAAAAGCAAGCAGAATGGCCAAAACATTTATCTAATTGGACTATCGCACTATTGTGCAATAACCACTCTGCATCATTTCTTTCTCGCGTAATGTTTGCTATATCTCTTGGTGTTTCAGGATCTCAAAACATCCAGAGAAAATCTTGAACAGCAGCATAAAACTTTAGAGGCTGAATTCACAGAACTGAAAAGAAAATCGTTATCTGTTGATTCTGTGAGTATCATGTTTGTGTATTATTTTAATATCTTGTGTATTTAGTTGAGTTAACTTTTGCATATGGCGCAGGTACAAAAGTTGGACCGGAACAACTTGGAATGCTCACCTCGGATCAAGCCAAAAAAGGTTTTATATCCCAAAACTATTTGACATTTGCCCTGATTTAGGTTAGCTTAAAGATTAGGGGTAGGGTGATTTCTCGAGGCCTTTTTTTTTTTGTTTTTTTTGTGTTGATCCAATGTAAGCAATCCCAGTTGATCTGGTCTGACTTTTGTACCTACATTTTGCAATTGTGTTAGTAGCCATTTCTATTGTTTTATGTTGGAGTAAAATAGAAAACACTTTGCACCTTGGGTTGGTTAACAATTAACCAAGTTTCAGCCTTTTTTTAATATTTCACCATAGCATTTTGTACAGAAATTCTCAACTTCCATCTTAAAGCTGGCTGCAAATGGTGGTCATACAGTTCTCATAAAGTCATGTACATGCAGTTTTTCACTAAAAACACCTTTTGCAAATACTCAGTTGAAATTGTGCAAAGGACTATAACAAAAAAGGACTGAAAATGAATTCAGTGGCTGAATTACATGTAAATTGAGGAAAATAGTGAAAAATGATTATATTATAATGTTCAATACAACTGATTACAAAGCCAACTTACTGTTGTGCTGCCTTGTTCATGTTCAAGACCAAGGAAAAAACCAAGACCTGCTCTTGTCTAGTGCTGGGGCCCAGTTGGGGGATCAACAGTGATATGACTGACAATGGTGGCTTTGATCTCTCCCTGGTTATGCATTGTGTGGGACGGTTTTAACAGAATTTTGAGAGGTTTAAGCTTTTGCAGTTTGACTTTGTCATTTCCAGAATTAATCCTCCTCCATTCTATTCTTCCATTTCTCACAGGAAATGACAAAATCTCAGCAAATAGAAAAAGATCTAGTCGATGCAATGAGTGATGTGAGTGATTTTTATTTCAGGGGGTGGGGAGGGGAGGGGAGGGGAGGGGTGGAGTAGGGTAACTCATGCACACACACTTCTGGCTAACATACATACATACTTAATTGACCACTCCCATAGGGGCTTTTCAGGGCCAATGAACACAATCACGACCGAACACAACATTCAACAACAACTGTGAAGAATCCCAACTGGCCGGAGGCAAGCTAGTTGGCTTTTTACAAGTGCAGCTGAGAAGCGGAACCAGGGTCTACCAGGAACAAAATCAACCAGTGGTCAGAACGTGCCTTGAACCCGGGATCCCCGGATCTCAAGACAAGCGAAGCACCTTAATCACTGGGCCACACTGCCTCAACAGAGGGCCTTAAAAGAATTTTAATATTTTAAAATCTGTAACATTTTGCTAAAATAATTTAATTGCTGTATCAGGAATCTATTCAGATACATTAAAATCTAAAATAAACATGTGAAGTCCTAAACAATGCACAGATGTTGTAATTAACACCAACCCTTATTTTGTATAAAACTTTCAGCTTGAAACTTTCTGATCTGAGTGGATGCTAGATTATTATGATCATTTCATGTAAAAAAAAAAGAATCAGCTTTAACTAAGAGATACAATTCTGTGACAATAACAAACTTATTTGCACTGGACATAAAGATTCCTGAATGAAAAGCATTTTATGTGTAAATGTGTACTGTTGACAATTTAAATGATTCCTTTCTGTGAAGAAAGTGAGCAATGAAAATTAATAGCCTTATAATAGATCAGCTAATATCAGCTTTTGTCACCTTGGTAACATCATTTTAAATGTTATTCTCATCAATCTCTTTCTTTCCTAAAAGGTGTTAAAGTGAAATGAGTGGACTAAAGATTGACATATCATTTCATCTGCTTGCTCTGCTTTTCGTTTTACTTGTAATGCTTTAAGTTAAGCTTCACAAGCAGGTAGCAGGCCAACCATCATTTTTAAGTCAGAATGCACATAAATTTCGTGAATTTCTAACAAGAAATCCGATCTGGCTCTCTAGTAATGCATACGTCACATTGCTTTCATGTTTAACAGACAGCTTTAAGCCCTGTCAAGCCACGCACCTTCCCCGGTGAATGCAAAGTAAGTAAAGCCTGCTACATGTAGCTGGAGCACTCGTATGCTGTCTTGTGTTGCCATTTGCTGAAATGTGAAGCAGGAAAGCTTAGTTTGGACATGTTGGTGTAGAATTATTAGATTGTCACTTTCAGGCCAGTCCACCTCTTTGTCTTCTAAGCTAAGTTGTTGATGAGACAAAGGCAAACCTTGAAGAAATCCCTGTGATGACGTGAGAGGGTCTATTCTCAATTTATTGAAACTAGGCTTATGAAAGCATTGCTCTGGTGTTGTCCTAAATTTTGAAATAATTATAAATATTTTGTATTAAGTATTTATGGTCAGTTGAAATTGAGACTTGATTTGTATGCGCCTTACGTCATATTCTTCCGAATTTTCTACATGGGCGTTCTTTTGTAGAAAACGTCTATGGTTGTCCATTACTGCTGTGCCGATTTTGAGAGTGTGCTCATTCCTCTACCAGCAGGAATTTTGACCCAAAATGGTTTTAAATAGATTGCTGGTTTACAGTTCGAACTGCAGACCAAAATGGGTTTTTTACACTTGAGGTTTCTTCCTTTGATCTCTACTTGATTGGCTTCACTCATTTATTTTCTAGCCCGAGTTTCACGGAACACTTAAACCAGCAAATAACTTCGATCCTGGCAAGGATGCTGAGGCACTGAGAAAAGCAATGGAAGGATCTGGTATGTTGAAGTCAATTTAGAAATTAAATCAGGCTTGAGGCACAATATCTGCTTTTGTTTCTGCAAAAAAAAGACAGTATTTTTATGAAATGTGCGCTCCTACTTGCGACCAAAATGGCTAACATTTGATGTAACTGGAGTGAAAGGAAAGGAAAGGAAAGGAATGGAATTTTATTTAAGTGTCTTGTCGTTCTTGCGCTGGAGCACTAATTGGGGACACTGTAAACTTAAATTAACAATGAAAGCAAATCAAGTCAAATGTTGGTTTGTGAGGAGAGGGGAAACCGGAGTGCCTGGAGAAAACCTCTCGGTGCAGAGTAGAGAACCAACAAACTCAACCCACATATGACGCCGAGTCTGGGAATCGAACCCGGGTCACATTAAGGGCCTAATAAGGAGCCATTGTATTGTCTGAACAAACGTGTTAACTAACGTTGAACGGCTGAATGCGGCAAATAAAGGAAGTGATTAATGCCATTTAAAAGGAGCAGAAAGAAATAACTGTCTGGAAGAGCCGACAAGCCCAATACAATTCAAAGCATGATATCAATCTTCAACAACATGCGTCAATATGTATCCACAATTCATGCGAAAAATGTGTGAGCAGCCCACAGTAAATTATGCTTCCCCTTTAATTTGCTAAAAAGAAGGCACAGGGTCACTCGGCTTTCAGCGTAATGCAAAACCACAGCATTTCGGAAATTACCAAATCAAACAGTAATATTAAACAACTCTCCCGTTTGACCATAACATTATTCTTTTTACTTACAGGAAGCGACAAAGACACCATTGTGGCAATTCTTGGAGCAAGAACCAATAAGCAGCGACAGGAGATTGCTAGCAGCTATCAGCAAAAGTATTCAAAGGTGAAGGATTCACTTCAGTGTCCTCTTGCCTCATTGAAGACAACACCAACAGATATGTTTGCCCAGTCACTAATTTCACCCTCGATTTACAGAGTCTTAGTGGGATTCCAAAAACTACGTGAGATGGGTGTTCAATAGAAACAGAATTGCCTTCCCAAACGTCCCCTCTTCTCTTTCCGGGCCTTGGAGCTGTGTGTTTCCGAGGGAAAAGTTGAAATTCAAACCGATTTTTGTATTGATGACTGTGATTGGTTGGTTCATTAAAAAGAAATTTGGGGGTCTTGATAAATCATAGGTCTAGAAACTGTAATTGTCTTAGGCAATAATTTTACATATCCATGGAAAGTTTGGTCACACATGAAATTGTTTCCCCATAGGCAACAGCCTTTTGTTTAAGTGTGACAGTATGATTCTTTGTTGATGAAATCATTATAAATCGGTAACAACGGTTTCGCTAAGGTCACCGAGTGCTGCATAGATAGAACATTTCTTTGTCATTCCCCTAATGGTGGTGTTGAATTTAATTTTATAGAACCTAACAGAGGACTTGAAATCCGAGTTGAGTGGAAAATTTGAGGATGTCATGGTCACCTTAATGATGGTTCCGCAATCTTATGATGCAGTCTCTCTACACGATGCCATGTCGGTACGTTTTTTACTCAAATGTACAACCATACGTAGTGTCTGTAGCAAAGAAAGGTCGTGGAGCTCTCCTCCTGATCCTCTAATTAACTGCAGACTGCAGTCATACTTCTTCAATTAGAGTTTCGTGTACTCTCACTCGATATTCTTCACAAGGTATGAGTGCGGTGCGTTAGTTTAATCAGTCACGCTACATGCTCATTATTTTATCGCCGTGTCGAAACTTACTAGGAATATTCCTGTCGAGCATCGAGAATCGATTCTCGAACTGAGTTTCGAGACTCGCGAGTGACTGTTAACTTACCTTTGAGTAGCATTTGCTCATTATCTCAACTGGTGTTTGTGAACATTTGAGTTGTTCACATTAGATCTGTGGTGCTGTTAGCTTGAATTTAATTGTTGATAATGTTCTTTATCGATCAGGGTTTTGGAACAGATGAGCAAGTTCTTATAGAGATCTTGAGTTCACGGAGCTACGAGGTTAGGGAATGTGGTATTGAAATTTGTGCAATCTTTTACTGCAAATGCGAATGCTTTGTGCAATAAATGGACACAATCCCACCTCAAATGCATGTTCTGTTGTTTGTGATAGGAAATCCAGATGATTAGGACTGTCTACACAGAAAGTGAGTGGTAAATTTTCAATTTTTCTTCGGTTCGTGGAGTGCCGTAGATCCTAAGAAAACATTAGCATTTTGTTAGTCACGGCAAACGCAGACAATAAAATGAGCTAAGAATAGTGGAAATGTAAGATATCCAGCCAGCGGTTAGCACGTAAAATATACGCTTGCAAATCACAATCAGTCAGAATTGATTTGGCTTTCGTCTCTGATTGGCTAAGATCGGTACGGTTGCGAACTGCTTCTTTAATGGGCTCGTGCAATTGCTTTCAATTGTCCATTCTTTATTTTCTTAATGGCCTTTCATTAATTGTGTTACAACTGTTTTTTGGGGTTTTTTGCAGTATATAGTGGCAAGGAAGTGGTCAAGAAAATCAAAGAAGATACCTCCGGTGACTTCCGAACCACTCTATTGAACCTGATAGAGGTACCTGTAATTGCACACTTTCGCGTTATTAAAATTCAGCTCAAAACAAAAGACATCATCTCGAGGCTCTGGGGAATAAATATAAGGATTTGTATGAGTTTATTCCCCGGAGCCTCGAGATAATGCCTTTTGTTAAGGACTGGATTTTAATATATCGAAAGTGGGCTATTCGTAATAAGGCGCTCGTTGGGTGTGGGAGAAAAAAGGGGCGTCACGCGTGAGTGGCCAGCGGGTGAGTGTGAGTTTGGAGCATGTAAGAAATTATAGAGCGGTTTTCAATTGAGTGTCGACAGTAATTAGCGAATTGCTTTGGTTTTGCATCACTTCAGTCAGTGATTGATTCAAAGTTCTCGCGCCACTTTTTCAACCAATCGTGGCTCGCGCGTGCACATTTTCCCGCGCTTTGTGTCGGCTACGTGTGATTTCGTCGAGTTTTGATTGGTTTACTGGATTGTCTCCGTCCTTTTTCATTGGCCAAAGTAATTACTTTGGTTTTGGTTTTACGACACTCGATTAAATCGAAACTCGCTCTTAGTTCTTTGTGGACACTTCAAGTAACAAAATGTGGCCTAATTCATATTGGTCATTTATCATCCGTTTTGAACTAAGTTATGCACAAAGCACTATTACAATTAACAGGCGGTTTGCAACCAATAGACCTATTCGGCTAACTCAATAGGTTGATTTATCAACAGAACGGAAACTTAAGTTGACGACGGGAGAGCGCGCGGAATAGTCTGGACTCTACTTTAATCTGACCAAATATGGACATCTTTCTGCGCGCGCCGTCGTCTGATGTTCCTTTTCTGTTGCTAAATCAGCATCATGTTGTACCCAATTCAAATCTCCTGGGATTAAGATTCTTCGTATATCGCATTTGCATGATAATGTAGCATTCATAAACGAATCAGATGTCACTTATTTCTTTTTACAGAAAAATCGAGATAGCTCACAAAAGGTCAACACAGAACTTGCAAGTGAGGATGCTAAGAAACTATACAATGTGAGTAGCTTGGTGCTAATTGCTTGAGAAGTAGGGCCTAAGGGTCCGTACGTTATAGACCGTATTCATAAATGGCGGCCAAGTAATTATTCTTTTGTCTTTGTGCTTATCATCCTCACTAGCCTCACTTTGGAGTAAAGATCTTTTGAATTTTGTTCGTGCTAACGAGGCTAGTGACGATGATGAGCAAAGACAAAGAATATTTACTTATCCGCCATTTATGAATACGGTCTATGCTGGCCTCTTGAGATTCTCTATGAGCACTCGGTTTTTAGTAAAAAAAGCTATGAATTTATACAGAAAAATTATTTGGTATGTTGTTTCTATTTTTGTGTGGTTGTAAATTAAAAGTAGATCGTTAGACGCGATGTAATCTATCGTAATCGTGTTAGTAGCACCTCTCGTAACGTACGTAATTGGCTCGGTACCCAAAAATGAGACTAAACAATTGAAACGATGACTTGGACTTAAACAATAAAAGCTGCTTACAATACCAAACAATGGCAGGTTACGAGAGCTGCGAGCGTACGACTCATTTTGTCTACTCTTCTTCTTTTAGGCTGGAGAAGCTAAAAAGGGAACAGACAAGGCAGTGTTCGTGGAAGTTCTAACAACTAGAAATTACGCGCAACTGCGAGCGACCTTCGACGCTTACAAAAAGGTAAGGATTAAAATGCAATCATTTTTTCTCCTTCGAACTTTGTTCGAACTTTGTCTGTGATTTAAGATTTTGAATGAGGATGAACTTGAAATTTTGAATTACAGATAATGTTAATAACCTGTTGGTGTGCTACTGGTCAACATTTTGTTTTCCTCATAGATTTCCAAAAAGGATGTCACTGACTACATTGAGCACCAAATAAGTGGAGACCTTCGCACAGCCTTGAAGGCGATAGGTAAAGCTATATTTAAAACAAATATCTTAAAAGTTTCCGAAATTCTCTATACTTATACTTCTGTTTAAAGAAGATGCCTTATTTCAAAGGAGTGCTTCTAAAGACTTCATTACTAAAAGTGACTATTTTTATTTGTGCTATGTTTTCAGTTCGCTGCGCAGAGAATCCTCCCTTGTACTTCGCCGAGGTTTTGGAAAAAGCATTGGACAAGTCCAACAGCAAAACCGTCACGCGTATTTTTGTATCGAGAGCAGAGGTTTGTTTTCAACGACTGATAATTCAATTATTGAATTGAGGTTCTCTTTTGTGACTTGTTGTGGGCTTGCCTGCACAACTTGGCAGGCCCCAGTTTGTTGAAAAGATAGTTAACGCTATCCACCGGATAAATCACTATCCAATAGATAGCGCAATTGGTTTCGCTATTACTTATCCACTGGATAGTGATTTATCCGGCGGATAGCGCTGTCCATTGTTTGAACAACTGGGGCCTGGTGTTTGGGCGGAAAGGTCTCGCCACTTTTCAATTCTGCGAATTTCTCGCGCACGATATTTTCCATGCAGGTATGGGAGGCGGGCTACACGGATTTACTGCACGTTATATGATCGGCGCATTTCGGTTTTCTCGTTCATTGCAATTGCTCTCCAGTACGGCGGTTTTTGTACCCTGTAATCGCCAGCTGCAATTGGCCCATTTCCTGTTCGTCTATCGGTTACTTAGATTTTCTGCTTCTGGTATGATTGGCCATAGAAAGCACTTTGATTTTACAGCACTCGTTAGAAAATCCACATGCAAAATTGTCTGTCATAGCTCACGTGGAATGAAGATTTAGTCGATCTTAGACTGAATTTGTTCTCTTTTGCTTGCTGTTAGGTTGACTTAGCGCAGATCAAGATAGAGTACGAAAAGAAAACGGGACAATATCTAAGAGATGTCGTGGTGAAGAAAATGAAAGGAGACCTGGAGAAAATATTGCTTCAGCTGTTAGGCAGCTAAGAAAAAGGGCAGGGCCAAATTGTTCCCAGCCATGATTAAAATAGGCCAGTTTCGTATTCTCCCAGCTGGACTGGATATAGCATGAAATGGAGGCTAATGCTGGCAAATTAATTTGCATTTGAAAAGAATTGCCCGCATTAGCCTCCATTTCATGCTAGATCCAGTCCAGCCGTGAGAATTCGAAAATGGTCTATTGTTTCGGTCGCTTTCAACTGCACCGAACATTTCGTCCCATAGGAACAAGGTTTTAACTGTCACCGTTAACGAAATGTATTTTCAAGGTATCTGTTTTTGAGTGCTTACATAAGCGTAGAGCTGATTCTGTTTCTGGATCATTTTTTTAGGGGCTGTTACAAAAAGGCGAAACAAGTTTTTCGCTGTGTTAACATGCCAAAAATTCTGTTCGAGTTGAACGCTTGGTAATGTTTGTTTTCTTATCCCCTGCCTTTTCGTCTCTCCGTCCAAGGGCCAAGTACAACTTTGTGTCAACAAACGAGAAATTAGACTGTGACCGTGCGAACGGCTCTTTAATTACTTCAGGGATCACTGAACTTCGAATTGAATCAATGAAAAGGAATTGCTAAGTGACCGTTAGATGTGTTACAAAATAGCAATAATATTTTGCACCGGTAGATTATTCGGTGCTTCGAATATTTTTCAATTTACTTTAAAATTAGTACTGAATTGTGCAAAAAATGTAATTTCCCTTGCGTGATAATTATCACGCAACGATGCCAGACGGCAAAATAAATAGTTGCAAAGGACGCAACAAATTGAGCAACGTATTTTCCTAATACAGTGAAAATTAATA
>NC_090880.1:31085248-31095248 GCF_036669935.1 Montipora foliosa | reverse complement strand
TACCGCCTCACACACCAAGACCATCTGCAAACTAAACGCAAAATCAAACGTTAGTTGATGAATTGGACCAGCAACAAGGTTGCAAGAAAAAAACCCGGTTCTCTCAACATATCATATTTGTCACATTAATCAATCTAGGTTTTACAGAAAGACGTTTCCTTAAACCCCCTTGACGGTTAATACATGGTGCCATCTGCAGATGTCAATCAATACCGGCCTTGTTCGCAGCCATCTTTGACGTACTGAAAGCTTTCTGAATAATTCTAACCACCGTAAAAAAATTTCATTGCAGAGAAAGAGATAGGCATTTAACAAATCGAATGGGGTTCAGCGTTATCTGTACTCTTATCGACAATGATATTCGTCATCACAGTGGTAATTTACAAATGTATTAACGATGACTTGTTTTTGGCCGATATCTTCCCGTTAGAAATCACAGAAAGTCTCAAGGTGTCTCAAAGCAGTTTTCCATGACAATTTGAAAAGACTCTCCCATTAGATCTAGAGGGAATGGCTGTACAACTGTTCCTCATATGACGGTAACGTTGGGGTAACTTATTTTTAACAAGATGCACGCATTATTGTGACGTCACCATAGCAATAGACAGGCGCCATATATTTTAGCTTTAAAAAACATATCTAATTTCTTTTCTAATTCCGAAGAAAACAAATACTTTATTTTTTCCTCTCTGACAAATGCTTAACATTCCTCAAAAACAGTGAAAGAGTAAAGTTTGTAGTTTGTCTACTTCATTTCATGTAACAGCACTGTTAATATTTTTGTCTTCTGTCCGAGTCTTGTTCTTTATTTGTTTTAGAGGATTCCAATTTCGTTTTTGAACAGGGAGCATCGGATACCATGTGTTACGAACGTCAACAAAGACGGGTCCTTTATTACTTATTATTAATCCGAATTCAGTCATTCCATCAACTGATTGCCATTTCAGGCTGCAAACTAAGACAGGAATTAAATATTAAACCATATGATAAGACGTCCCACTGCTTCAAAAAAATGATTAGCTTTTGGGACAAAACTCTTACACAAAGTCTTTTGTTAGGCTAAATAATGTTATTGAATCTTCTGACGCTTATTTCCGATGTGTCCAGTACATAGTCGCGGTGGTCTCATGGTTAGAGTGCTCGACTCCCGATCGAATTGTCCAGGTTCGGGTCCTGGCCGGGGACATTGTGTTGTGTTCTTGGGCAAGACACTTTACTCTCACGGTGCCTCTCTCCACCCAGGTATATAAATGGGTATCGACGAAAATGCTGGGGGTAACTCTGCGATGGACTAGCATTCCATCAGGGGGGAGTAGAAATACTCCTAGTCGCTTCATTCTACGGAAACCGGAGATAAGCGCCGGCCTGATGGGCCTTCCTAGGTTCGTAACAGAGATTTATACTGCCAACAGAAATCTTCCAAACTTTGACAACGTTGAAGCTGAAGGTTTTTGCAGATCTTGAAAATGTCATACATAACGAGCTGGGTTTAATTAAACAACTGTAGCAAGAGTCTAGTAGATATGACAGAATAATAAAGCCGTCGGCTTCTGGCTCTATTGAGTCCCAGCATGTGTGCTTATTTTTCATCGTTTCCCATTCGTTGGCATGAACTTAGTTTTGTCTTTCTTTATTCTTTCTTTATATTTAAAGTAGCACTAGGCGCGCGTTTTCTTTTTTTCAACGATCTTCATTTTCCTTACAGGAATCAGTGGTATTCCATGTAAAAAAAGCGATACTTTAGAAAGAACGATGTGATATTGGGTAAGTGATAATCTTGTATAGAAAAGTATAATATAGTAAAGCAGGTCGCTTGAATTTCAACAGGGATGTCCTCAGGGCTTTGATGAAATATTCATGTGGTTAATTGATGCTTTTATCCACAATTAGGTGGAAAACCTTGAAAAACCCCGAACCATTTATTATTAATTCGTTTTACGTCTGGATAAGCATTGGTAATCAAAACCTCACTGGTTTGAACTAAACTGACGGTCAAAC
Organism: Montipora foliosa; assembly: GCF_036669935.1. Taxonomy (NCBI): domain Eukaryota; kingdom Metazoa; phylum Cnidaria; class Anthozoa; order Scleractinia; family Acroporidae; genus Montipora; species Montipora foliosa. The sequence goes on along the minus strand of NC_090880.1, from coordinate 31,093,250 downwards.
AGTAAGGAAGGATGAAACCCTTTGGATTTTTCGACATTTCTGAAAGCTTCTCTGCTAATACTAATAATCCTCCCCTTATATGCAGTTGCTAAAGGTATGATACGTTTGTTTTGTTCACTCAATTGTATCTCAACCTGAAGTCAACAAATTTAAGTGAGGGCCCGTCATAGGTTGGAAGCGTCAGTTTTTTTAAAACATTCATATCGTCAGTATTTATGACTCTTTTCCCTAGTTCCCTTTCAAAAGAAAACCGCGCGAAATCGGCCATCGCAAGAAAATGTTTTTATTTTTATTTTTATCTACCACATCGCTAACTGCTGGAACGTTATTACTTTTTAAAGCTATGTCAATATTTTTTTTATTCCGAATGCCGCTGTAAACGTGTATTATTATCACCCGCTAAGAAACACCGGTTTAAACAGAAGAAAATGTCGGTTAACAAACCTCAAGAGTGAGTTAACCATTTTAAAATCAAGCTCTAGACTTAACCACTATTCAGCAATGATTTTATATATACTTACTAGTTTTGGTAAATAATCGGTGCAATCGTCATCAAGTTGACATTTGGTGGTTTATTGGAGAAAAAAAGTTCATTCAAAGTGGTTGCTCAGGGTTCAAATTCTCTCCAGGGTGCAATTTTTACTTTCTTTCTTTTCATCTGTTACCACACAAATCCTGGGACAGCGTAATCTAAAATCACGATAACAGTCAATCCAGAGAAATTTAGGAGTTGTCGATAATCGTCGTTTCAGAGGTACATGTTGAATTATATAACGCCTCACTCAATCCTTCGCAATATTACTTGCACTTATAACACGGTGTGACATCCTTAGCTCTCCATCCGTTGGATCTGACATTCGGAAAATGAACAAAAAAACTTAGAGGATAGAGAAAGAACAAGGGTTCTCATTTGATTTGATTTTGTGTTGATTTGTTGATTTCAGTTTACAGTGTCCCAATTAATGCTCCAGCGCTGGAAGACTGGCTGTTAATCCAAGGATGTCGTGAAGTGCTAGCTGCTGGTGAAAATCGCCGCCAGAGAAAGGGGTGATCGCCGGCTGAATTTTAGCCGTTAATCGAAGGAACTGAGAAGATCGCAAATTATTTTGTACAAAATTTAAAAGTCATTCGATGTGTGATGACAAAAGAAATGGATGCGGAATTATCTTAAGAATTTATCAATACTGGAAATAAAATAAAAGCGTTTTTGATTAAGTACTACTGTGCGTATCAGAGATAACCTGTATCAGAGGTCCCTTTGATGCTCAGCACGAAATTGCCGCCTCAATAGAACCTTTAACCCGATGAATTTATTCTTAGCTACATCCCTGTCAAGCGCTTATCTTCATTATCTTAGCTTTACCCCGGCATTTTGGCTCAGCTTGTATCAGAGATAACCTGAAGCAAAAGATGTGATTTTAAATATCGATTTCAGCTTCAATCACATTCGTAAGTTGGAAATGAGTTTGCCTCGTGTAATTTTACACCAGAATGAAAGATGGACAGTATGCTTTCTTGTTTTATTACATCGATTTAGAAATCACTGGTGATCCTTACAATCTGATTGGCTCTCAGCAGTAAGATTGTTTCCCTCTAAACCGCACCATTCCACCAGCCAATGAGAATGGAACACTAAAACAAAACAAACCAATCAGATTTCAAGGCTTTTTTATGGTAACCAATCAAATTGCAGGAAAAGGAAAGAAAGAAAGAAAACCACACTGTGTGGTGATTTTTGGAATTTTGCAACTTTTGCTCCCAACTGGATCAATAAAATCTTGCCTACTGACTAAAATCCTGTATTTCAGCGATTAAATAATTATTCTGTTACTTCTAAATGGATGTAATAAAGTGGTAATTGAACTTCATGTCGTGCAAATTTGGTCTGAAATCATACTTGTGATTTCAAATCGAAGTCGTGCTGCGCGCTGTGGTTCGATTTTGAAATCACACGTGTGATTTTTAGGTCAAATTGCACTGCACAATAAGGAAGGAACCGTGGCCTGGAACTTTTGAAACTGATGTAATGCGCCGATAAGGTCGACGAAAACTCATCATCACCCTCCCCCTTCCTGGGCAAACCCTGGTTATTTGACTATTTTCTGTGCCCAGTGAGTGGGGAATTTGACAAATAAGGCTTTTGCCTGGGTGAGGTGGGGAATTTTTAACCGGAAGTGGTTTTTTTTTTTTGTTGTTTGTTTTTCCGTCGGCCATCGTATTTATTTGGCCGCGATGGAAGAATTTTAAAGGAAGATATATAGCATAGGAAAAGAGGTCTTCAAATGTTAGGTAGTATTCTCGAAGCTTTGTATGAAAAGTAGAGATTGATTGTTAAATATTAATGAATCAGAACTTGAATTTAAAAATGCAGATTTTTCGCCATGAGACAAGCAGACTTTGCCCGGCGTTATTGTCTGCAGAGCTCTTTAGAATCTGAGCCTTATTAAACAGCAGCAGCAAACAGTGAACTAGACAAAACCACTGTAGATCGAAAAGCAGTTTTTACAAAATAAATACTTCAATAATAAAGGCGTATTTTTGTAGTTATTCATGTCCGGTAGAAATGGCACAATCATATAAAGAATCAAGGAGCGTGTGTGGCATGATGATTGTACAAGCTTTATTAAAGACGAGAGGAGTTGACGGCGATGTGCATTTTGAGAGGGGCATTTCACAGACAAATCCGTCACAAGGGTAGGGCATTGGGGGGGGGGGGGGCAATTTTGGGGGGGGGCACGGGAATTTGAACGATTCAATCTTCAAACGTCTATATTCCGAAGTATAAAGCGATGTTGCCTTGCTACTCATCGCTGTGAGAATCTATATTATTGCAAAGGCGAAAAGCTGCGGTGACAAATTTTTATTGCACAGCACAGCATTTCCAGTTACAAAGACACTACGTGAAAAGTAAGGAAACAGCAAGTTCATGGGTAGATTTTACAATTCTTTCTGCTCTAGTTGATCAAATTTCGTTACCAACGCTGATGCTCACGCGAAAAGCAGGATTTGAGGGGCATTTCACAAATCATTCACTTCGGTAAATTTGTGCCACTCGATTGTACGAAGGTGTATGCCAGAACAAGTTATTGTGAAACCACTGGTCACCGATCATGTGATGGAGTTAGGGAGTATAAATTTGCCTCGTCAACATTTAAAAAAAAAAGCAGTGGAATCTTGCAGGGAACGATTCCAAAGAAGGTTGAATTTGATGCGAAGGAAAAAGAGGAAAACCTGATTAACAATGATGTTGAACAAAAAGTAGAAAGGGGGTTAGGGAAAAAGTAGTCGAGGAAAAGAACAACGAAGATTATAATCAGTCAGTACTAGTCGTAATTAGTACTTATAGTACAAAGATTGTTATTTTATATCAGTAAGAAACTTTGTCACTGTAAGGTTTGCACTTAGTAAAATTTAAACATGTTTGCGTTGAAGTTCGTCTCCCTGAACAGAACTTTTTGTGGTCTATATATTTATTTATTTTAGGAATCTCTCTAAGTTGAGATCTACAATACACGATGGCATCCGAGGATTTTTAATACTGAAAAAAATTACTGGGTGAAAACAGTAACAGGTAACAGCAAAGCGGTGCTGCAATATTAAAATATTGCCGCAAGCAAGTTCTGTCAGCGCACAGTAATATTAAGCGTTTTAGCTCCGGCGTTCAGGATTACCCCTGATAATTTCCCTGCCACCAAAAAGACCGCACCCGTTTTTTCTCACACAGTTTGCATTATTTTTCTCTCGGCATCGGTGATGATAATGCAGACAGAAAACAATGGCTTTGGATGACGATCAGTAATTATTTATAAATAATTAATTGTGATTTTGTCGTACGGTGACTGACGCGAACATGGATTGAATGCCTTAAAGTCATCCGGTTTTGACAGGACAAATTAGTTTTGAATAGTTTGATAGACTCATAAAATAAGGAGACCAAAAAAGGACTAATATAAGTGATATTTTCATGAAAATCTAAAACCACACAATCTGGTACGCTTACTTTGTCAAATCGATGGTTTTATGTACACGAAGGTAATTTATTTTACCCAGTGCTTGTGTGTTCTGCGTAATGTTTGTTTTTCAGAAAGTTGCTATGGCATTAAAGTGTCCAACTAAATTGGTTAAAACAGTTTCTAATTGAAGAAACAGCCGTCAAGCTGGCATAAAATTACCAGAATAGTACGCTTCATTGGCTAAATGATGGAAAGCTATTTCGTTTCATTTTCGTACCACCTGCACACCTATTTTGAAATATATCAAGACTGTCTGAAGGCATTCTGCGTTTGTTATCAATGCGACTGTGGTAGAAGAAGTCACCATGTGCTCTTCCATCCATTTTGTTATCTTCTCAGCCCTCTTTGTCTTTGACGTCTTTTCTGCTTGCAAGAATGGTAGGCTTCTAACTTTTTTAAACTTTTTTTTTATTCTTGTCTATTACGTAGCCTTGTCTTTTCTAATTAATTATCGTTTGCCTGTATTGCGGTTTTGGACAGGAGAGATCAAGGGAAAACAGTAGTTAATACTGATTACTGAGAGGGCTTAGCATATAGGTAACGCTCACGTAAGGTAATAAGATAAAATTATGGAAATATACCAGAAAGCTTTCCGAGAAGATAAACCGGTTTCAAAAAGTTTGATCTGGTTTCCTTGAACGTCAATTAGTCCGTTCGATATTCGAGTGTCACAATTTCAGCCTTTACATGGCTTTCATTTATTCCACTTTATCCTGTAAAAGACATTTTGTTATTATAAACAAAAAGACCTTCAAAGGAATACTCTAAGGATGCGTTTTTTAGGAAAATCCGAAAACGGACTTTTGAATCCAAAAAAAAAAAAAAAAGGATTTTGCGCTATTTTTGGCGAAATCGAAAACGGACCTATCTACATCCGAATTTTTTGGATTCAACGTCTCAGCGTTTTTATAGGAAAGGGTTTCAAAAAAGTGTTTTTGACAAGAGGTTTTCCATGCAAAAATGATACACAACAGCTACCGTACATGATGACATTTTACCCCAAATGTTTTTTTTTGCGCCATTTTTTACCGTAGTACTATCGAGATACCAATAGGTCTAAAATAGTTAGGTTTTTTTTCTGCAAATTTCACACCAGAAATGACACTAAAAGTTTCTCGACAGCAATAATAATATTGTTAGCACCATTCCTACAGCTAAAAATTAAATGGGAATGCAAAAATAATCTGTACTCGATTTTGTACCATAGCACGTATTTTTCGTCATTGCGTCAGTCAAAAAAGAGTGAATTTAATCCTGAGATTACGACTGAACTAAAACACGTAAGACATAAATACCAAGAACGGAGGTATTACTCCACATACATCCCGAGGGCCGTATTATCTGACTTATTTCACGGTTTTTCAAGATTTTATTTCTGATGTATCTCCATAAAATGTAAATACAACAATGTGTCTTAAAATTGTAAACATTAAACTGAATTTTCTGCCGCTGTTGTACCACCCATACTACTAGGATTAAACAATTAAGACACATTTTGTTCAGGGGAACAAGCACTGGCTAATTTGGAGGCTCACACCTTAGTGCGATCGAAACGAAGACAATGGAATTGACATAATTGTGTGATTTACACAGGGTTTTGAGAAACAAAAGACTTTGAATCATTTATGGCGTCGTCAAGGAACTTAATGTTTCTTTCCGATTCTGTAGGTGTTTTGATTTTTGTCAACCATTTTTCTAAGCACAGAAGTCTGTTCATGCGTTCCTGTCATAATCGTTTACACGGAGCCCTTTTGTTACACAAAATTGTGAATTGGGCATTACGCATAACAACAGTTCGCTTCGAAGCTGTTTCGTTCAGCTATGCAAGAAATATTTGACTGTCCAGGTGTCCCGAGTCTGGAGTAGCGAAAGACGCGTTCTACTTGACTCCTACGCCCGTGCTCAAGCGAAAACTCCAGCAGTTACCTTTTAGCGAATTCGCTCAGATATCAAGGGCCAAACGCCTGAAATTCAGTCAAAAATCGGCTCATGACACTCGATTTACTCAGCCTGGCTCACAGAATGCCATTCTGGAGAGAAACGCGCAGATAATTATAAATTTCTAACTGGATTTGTCAAAAGGTGGCTGCGGAAATTGTGAAAACAAGCCAATTCTGCTCCCGTCACAAACTTAAAAAAAGCTACCCTCCCCACCCCTGTGCTTTGGTCAGACAACTGCCAATCACCACCCCACGCCACACTGTGGGTTCACTCTAATTGGTGATCAAAAGCAAACTATCATTGAAGCCTAGACTAGTCCAAGAAAAATTGCCAATCAAGACAAGCTACAGTGTAAAGTCTGACTTAACAAGGCCACAAACTCTAACTGCAGTTAAAGTCTCAAAGCAGCAACCCCCCCAGCCCTGTGCTTTTGACACTCAACTCAGAGTTAGAACTGTCCCTGGGCTGTTTGGCAAAGCAGGCCTTGACGGCAAGCTTTACCGCGTTAGTTTCGATTCCAACCTACGTGTTTACCTCTCACTGTACTGTCTGTCTTCTACTCTGTTGGGCATTCTTGTTTGAAATGTGTTTAAATATCAAGAATTTCAGCTCCATTATGAAAATAAATGTTCACACCCAAAGTTTACGGTAGCTTGCCTTTTTTGGTTTCAAGTTTGTTGGCATGAACGTGAACGAGCGTGAACGACGGGCCAAAAACTTTGGCCAAATTATGGTCTGAGTAAACAGCCATAAAATCGAGAGTTGATAATTTTAAACGGGGAGAAAATTTGGTAATGTTAACGGGAAAAATTTTTAGAAATTGTGGAACGTTTGAAGCTTCAGACAGAGAGTAAGTCAGGTCAAGTCTTTGTTTCGTGTATGCATGCATGACGCACCTCCCATTTGAAAATTACTTAGCTTACATGGTGTTAGCTTCAGGGAACTAGAGCAAGATAGCTGGTTAAGGTTTTGAGTTTAAGCACATCCCCAAATCCCTAGGGAACTAAATCTGAGGACCTGAAATAAATAACCACTGTCTAAGGGCATAGCAAGGTCTATGATTCCCATGTTGTACTTGAACAAGCTGCCCCTTGAACCTTGTACAACTGTCTCAATCTGTAAGAATGATCCTTCTCTGTGTTCATTTCCAAAGAATCAGACTATTCAAGTTGAAAATTGATTACAAAATGAAACAGAAATTAGTAAGTTCTGACTAGACCAGGCCCAGGGAACAAAGCAATGTTAAGAGTGACACACCAAAGAGTATTCCTTTTTTAATATCAAGCCCAAAACTTTTTAAACTTTTACAAGTATAGAACTAAAAATATAATTAATTTGTTAGTCCTTCGGAAGTATAAGATATGAGGAAATGGTCAACAACTGTATTCACAATAAATGGATATCAAAAATTTAATGATCACGAGTGTTTTTCTTCATATCAACTTGCTGGTCACCTTACTGAGACTATGACATGCAACATTTTATTATGTAGGATGTGACTCCAACTAGTGAAATCTTAACTGTACATTGAATTTATAAGCAACAAAGAATTCCATTTGTATGAGCCCGATGAATTCAGCACATCTGTTAATTTTACTGCAAACAAATTAATTACTATGAGTGTTTAAGATTCCAATCATAATCCAGAACTTCAAGAGCTTCAAATACGGCTTTTTCACATAAACCAATCTGCCCGTTTATCTTCATTCACTACTGGTTCTCAAGGTAACACCTTTCCTCAAAACTTGACCTCTCAGCCATCACTTCTGTCCATTGTTCCAATTGTTGAGCCACTGCACATCTCTCTCTAAACAGCAGAGAACATGCTGTCAGTTCTTTTCATCCTAATTTTTAATTCTGTATATGAAACACTTTTTCCAAAGCAAGCTTACTGAGAAACCTAAGACATGGAGAATTATGTTTATACTAGTACTTGTTTATGGATGCTGGACACTTTTCGAGAAACTGTGATGAGGAAATTCTTCAAATTAAAGACATGTAATATGGAACTTTTTTCATTCTTCTAAATTCCCCTTGTCTTTTCAATT
>NC_090880.1:31072748-31082748 GCF_036669935.1 Montipora foliosa | reverse complement strand
CCCTATGGGGATTGGTCAATTAAAGTATGTTTGTATGTATCTAGAATTTGAGATGCCAAGAAAAGCAAGCAGAATGGCCAAAACATTTATCTAATTGGACTATCGCACTATTGTGCAATAACCACTCTGCATCATTTCTTTCTCGCGTAATGTTTGCTATATCTCTTGGTGTTTCAGGATCTCAAAACATCCAGAGAAAATCTTGAACAGCAGCATAAAACTTTAGAGGCTGAATTCACAGAACTGAAAAGAAAATCGTTATCTGTTGATTCTGTGAGTATCATGTTTGTGTATTATTTTAATATCTTGTGTATTTAGTTGAGTTAACTTTTGCATATGGCGCAGGTACAAAAGTTGGACCGGAACAACTTGGAATGCTCACCTCGGATCAAGCCAAAAAAGGTTTTATATCCCAAAACTATTTGACATTTGCCCTGATTTAGGTTAGCTTAAAGATTAGGGGTAGGGTGATTTCTCGAGGCCTTTTTTTTTTTGTTTTTTTTGTGTTGATCCAATGTAAGCAATCCCAGTTGATCTGGTCTGACTTTTGTACCTACATTTTGCAATTGTGTTAGTAGCCATTTCTATTGTTTTATGTTGGAGTAAAATAGAAAACACTTTGCACCTTGGGTTGGTTAACAATTAACCAAGTTTCAGCCTTTTTTTAATATTTCACCATAGCATTTTGTACAGAAATTCTCAACTTCCATCTTAAAGCTGGCTGCAAATGGTGGTCATACAGTTCTCATAAAGTCATGTACATGCAGTTTTTCACTAAAAACACCTTTTGCAAATACTCAGTTGAAATTGTGCAAAGGACTATAACAAAAAAGGACTGAAAATGAATTCAGTGGCTGAATTACATGTAAATTGAGGAAAATAGTGAAAAATGATTATATTATAATGTTCAATACAACTGATTACAAAGCCAACTTACTGTTGTGCTGCCTTGTTCATGTTCAAGACCAAGGAAAAAACCAAGACCTGCTCTTGTCTAGTGCTGGGGCCCAGTTGGGGGATCAACAGTGATATGACTGACAATGGTGGCTTTGATCTCTCCCTGGTTATGCATTGTGTGGGACGGTTTTAACAGAATTTTGAGAGGTTTAAGCTTTTGCAGTTTGACTTTGTCATTTCCAGAATTAATCCTCCTCCATTCTATTCTTCCATTTCTCACAGGAAATGACAAAATCTCAGCAAATAGAAAAAGATCTAGTCGATGCAATGAGTGATGTGAGTGATTTTTATTTCAGGGGGTGGGGAGGGGAGGGGAGGGGAGGGGTGGAGTAGGGTAACTCATGCACACACACTTCTGGCTAACATACATACATACTTAATTGACCACTCCCATAGGGGCTTTTCAGGGCCAATGAACACAATCACGACCGAACACAACATTCAACAACAACTGTGAAGAATCCCAACTGGCCGGAGGCAAGCTAGTTGGCTTTTTACAAGTGCAGCTGAGAAGCGGAACCAGGGTCTACCAGGAACAAAATCAACCAGTGGTCAGAACGTGCCTTGAACCCGGGATCCCCGGATCTCAAGACAAGCGAAGCACCTTAATCACTGGGCCACACTGCCTCAACAGAGGGCCTTAAAAGAATTTTAATATTTTAAAATCTGTAACATTTTGCTAAAATAATTTAATTGCTGTATCAGGAATCTATTCAGATACATTAAAATCTAAAATAAACATGTGAAGTCCTAAACAATGCACAGATGTTGTAATTAACACCAACCCTTATTTTGTATAAAACTTTCAGCTTGAAACTTTCTGATCTGAGTGGATGCTAGATTATTATGATCATTTCATGTAAAAAAAAAAGAATCAGCTTTAACTAAGAGATACAATTCTGTGACAATAACAAACTTATTTGCACTGGACATAAAGATTCCTGAATGAAAAGCATTTTATGTGTAAATGTGTACTGTTGACAATTTAAATGATTCCTTTCTGTGAAGAAAGTGAGCAATGAAAATTAATAGCCTTATAATAGATCAGCTAATATCAGCTTTTGTCACCTTGGTAACATCATTTTAAATGTTATTCTCATCAATCTCTTTCTTTCCTAAAAGGTGTTAAAGTGAAATGAGTGGACTAAAGATTGACATATCATTTCATCTGCTTGCTCTGCTTTTCGTTTTACTTGTAATGCTTTAAGTTAAGCTTCACAAGCAGGTAGCAGGCCAACCATCATTTTTAAGTCAGAATGCACATAAATTTCGTGAATTTCTAACAAGAAATCCGATCTGGCTCTCTAGTAATGCATACGTCACATTGCTTTCATGTTTAACAGACAGCTTTAAGCCCTGTCAAGCCACGCACCTTCCCCGGTGAATGCAAAGTAAGTAAAGCCTGCTACATGTAGCTGGAGCACTCGTATGCTGTCTTGTGTTGCCATTTGCTGAAATGTGAAGCAGGAAAGCTTAGTTTGGACATGTTGGTGTAGAATTATTAGATTGTCACTTTCAGGCCAGTCCACCTCTTTGTCTTCTAAGCTAAGTTGTTGATGAGACAAAGGCAAACCTTGAAGAAATCCCTGTGATGACGTGAGAGGGTCTATTCTCAATTTATTGAAACTAGGCTTATGAAAGCATTGCTCTGGTGTTGTCCTAAATTTTGAAATAATTATAAATATTTTGTATTAAGTATTTATGGTCAGTTGAAATTGAGACTTGATTTGTATGCGCCTTACGTCATATTCTTCCGAATTTTCTACATGGGCGTTCTTTTGTAGAAAACGTCTATGGTTGTCCATTACTGCTGTGCCGATTTTGAGAGTGTGCTCATTCCTCTACCAGCAGGAATTTTGACCCAAAATGGTTTTAAATAGATTGCTGGTTTACAGTTCGAACTGCAGACCAAAATGGGTTTTTTACACTTGAGGTTTCTTCCTTTGATCTCTACTTGATTGGCTTCACTCATTTATTTTCTAGCCCGAGTTTCACGGAACACTTAAACCAGCAAATAACTTCGATCCTGGCAAGGATGCTGAGGCACTGAGAAAAGCAATGGAAGGATCTGGTATGTTGAAGTCAATTTAGAAATTAAATCAGGCTTGAGGCACAATATCTGCTTTTGTTTCTGCAAAAAAAAGACAGTATTTTTATGAAATGTGCGCTCCTACTTGCGACCAAAATGGCTAACATTTGATGTAACTGGAGTGAAAGGAAAGGAAAGGAAAGGAATGGAATTTTATTTAAGTGTCTTGTCGTTCTTGCGCTGGAGCACTAATTGGGGACACTGTAAACTTAAATTAACAATGAAAGCAAATCAAGTCAAATGTTGGTTTGTGAGGAGAGGGGAAACCGGAGTGCCTGGAGAAAACCTCTCGGTGCAGAGTAGAGAACCAACAAACTCAACCCACATATGACGCCGAGTCTGGGAATCGAACCCGGGTCACATTAAGGGCCTAATAAGGAGCCATTGTATTGTCTGAACAAACGTGTTAACTAACGTTGAACGGCTGAATGCGGCAAATAAAGGAAGTGATTAATGCCATTTAAAAGGAGCAGAAAGAAATAACTGTCTGGAAGAGCCGACAAGCCCAATACAATTCAAAGCATGATATCAATCTTCAACAACATGCGTCAATATGTATCCACAATTCATGCGAAAAATGTGTGAGCAGCCCACAGTAAATTATGCTTCCCCTTTAATTTGCTAAAAAGAAGGCACAGGGTCACTCGGCTTTCAGCGTAATGCAAAACCACAGCATTTCGGAAATTACCAAATCAAACAGTAATATTAAACAACTCTCCCGTTTGACCATAACATTATTCTTTTTACTTACAGGAAGCGACAAAGACACCATTGTGGCAATTCTTGGAGCAAGAACCAATAAGCAGCGACAGGAGATTGCTAGCAGCTATCAGCAAAAGTATTCAAAGGTGAAGGATTCACTTCAGTGTCCTCTTGCCTCATTGAAGACAACACCAACAGATATGTTTGCCCAGTCACTAATTTCACCCTCGATTTACAGAGTCTTAGTGGGATTCCAAAAACTACGTGAGATGGGTGTTCAATAGAAACAGAATTGCCTTCCCAAACGTCCCCTCTTCTCTTTCCGGGCCTTGGAGCTGTGTGTTTCCGAGGGAAAAGTTGAAATTCAAACCGATTTTTGTATTGATGACTGTGATTGGTTGGTTCATTAAAAAGAAATTTGGGGGTCTTGATAAATCATAGGTCTAGAAACTGTAATTGTCTTAGGCAATAATTTTACATATCCATGGAAAGTTTGGTCACACATGAAATTGTTTCCCCATAGGCAACAGCCTTTTGTTTAAGTGTGACAGTATGATTCTTTGTTGATGAAATCATTATAAATCGGTAACAACGGTTTCGCTAAGGTCACCGAGTGCTGCATAGATAGAACATTTCTTTGTCATTCCCCTAATGGTGGTGTTGAATTTAATTTTATAGAACCTAACAGAGGACTTGAAATCCGAGTTGAGTGGAAAATTTGAGGATGTCATGGTCACCTTAATGATGGTTCCGCAATCTTATGATGCAGTCTCTCTACACGATGCCATGTCGGTACGTTTTTTACTCAAATGTACAACCATACGTAGTGTCTGTAGCAAAGAAAGGTCGTGGAGCTCTCCTCCTGATCCTCTAATTAACTGCAGACTGCAGTCATACTTCTTCAATTAGAGTTTCGTGTACTCTCACTCGATATTCTTCACAAGGTATGAGTGCGGTGCGTTAGTTTAATCAGTCACGCTACATGCTCATTATTTTATCGCCGTGTCGAAACTTACTAGGAATATTCCTGTCGAGCATCGAGAATCGATTCTCGAACTGAGTTTCGAGACTCGCGAGTGACTGTTAACTTACCTTTGAGTAGCATTTGCTCATTATCTCAACTGGTGTTTGTGAACATTTGAGTTGTTCACATTAGATCTGTGGTGCTGTTAGCTTGAATTTAATTGTTGATAATGTTCTTTATCGATCAGGGTTTTGGAACAGATGAGCAAGTTCTTATAGAGATCTTGAGTTCACGGAGCTACGAGGTTAGGGAATGTGGTATTGAAATTTGTGCAATCTTTTACTGCAAATGCGAATGCTTTGTGCAATAAATGGACACAATCCCACCTCAAATGCATGTTCTGTTGTTTGTGATAGGAAATCCAGATGATTAGGACTGTCTACACAGAAAGTGAGTGGTAAATTTTCAATTTTTCTTCGGTTCGTGGAGTGCCGTAGATCCTAAGAAAACATTAGCATTTTGTTAGTCACGGCAAACGCAGACAATAAAATGAGCTAAGAATAGTGGAAATGTAAGATATCCAGCCAGCGGTTAGCACGTAAAATATACGCTTGCAAATCACAATCAGTCAGAATTGATTTGGCTTTCGTCTCTGATTGGCTAAGATCGGTACGGTTGCGAACTGCTTCTTTAATGGGCTCGTGCAATTGCTTTCAATTGTCCATTCTTTATTTTCTTAATGGCCTTTCATTAATTGTGTTACAACTGTTTTTTGGGGTTTTTTGCAGTATATAGTGGCAAGGAAGTGGTCAAGAAAATCAAAGAAGATACCTCCGGTGACTTCCGAACCACTCTATTGAACCTGATAGAGGTACCTGTAATTGCACACTTTCGCGTTATTAAAATTCAGCTCAAAACAAAAGACATCATCTCGAGGCTCTGGGGAATAAATATAAGGATTTGTATGAGTTTATTCCCCGGAGCCTCGAGATAATGCCTTTTGTTAAGGACTGGATTTTAATATATCGAAAGTGGGCTATTCGTAATAAGGCGCTCGTTGGGTGTGGGAGAAAAAAGGGGCGTCACGCGTGAGTGGCCAGCGGGTGAGTGTGAGTTTGGAGCATGTAAGAAATTATAGAGCGGTTTTCAATTGAGTGTCGACAGTAATTAGCGAATTGCTTTGGTTTTGCATCACTTCAGTCAGTGATTGATTCAAAGTTCTCGCGCCACTTTTTCAACCAATCGTGGCTCGCGCGTGCACATTTTCCCGCGCTTTGTGTCGGCTACGTGTGATTTCGTCGAGTTTTGATTGGTTTACTGGATTGTCTCCGTCCTTTTTCATTGGCCAAAGTAATTACTTTGGTTTTGGTTTTACGACACTCGATTAAATCGAAACTCGCTCTTAGTTCTTTGTGGACACTTCAAGTAACAAAATGTGGCCTAATTCATATTGGTCATTTATCATCCGTTTTGAACTAAGTTATGCACAAAGCACTATTACAATTAACAGGCGGTTTGCAACCAATAGACCTATTCGGCTAACTCAATAGGTTGATTTATCAACAGAACGGAAACTTAAGTTGACGACGGGAGAGCGCGCGGAATAGTCTGGACTCTACTTTAATCTGACCAAATATGGACATCTTTCTGCGCGCGCCGTCGTCTGATGTTCCTTTTCTGTTGCTAAATCAGCATCATGTTGTACCCAATTCAAATCTCCTGGGATTAAGATTCTTCGTATATCGCATTTGCATGATAATGTAGCATTCATAAACGAATCAGATGTCACTTATTTCTTTTTACAGAAAAATCGAGATAGCTCACAAAAGGTCAACACAGAACTTGCAAGTGAGGATGCTAAGAAACTATACAATGTGAGTAGCTTGGTGCTAATTGCTTGAGAAGTAGGGCCTAAGGGTCCGTACGTTATAGACCGTATTCATAAATGGCGGCCAAGTAATTATTCTTTTGTCTTTGTGCTTATCATCCTCACTAGCCTCACTTTGGAGTAAAGATCTTTTGAATTTTGTTCGTGCTAACGAGGCTAGTGACGATGATGAGCAAAGACAAAGAATATTTACTTATCCGCCATTTATGAATACGGTCTATGCTGGCCTCTTGAGATTCTCTATGAGCACTCGGTTTTTAGTAAAAAAAGCTATGAATTTATACAGAAAATTATTTGGTATGTTGTTTCTATTTTTGTGTGGTTGTAAATTAAAAGTAGATCGTTAGACGCGATGTAATCTATCGTAATCGTGTTAGTAGCACCTCTCGTAACGTACGTAATTGGCTCGGTACCCAAAAATGAGACTAAACAATTGAAACGATGACTTGGACTTAAACAATAAAAGCTGCTTACAATACCAAACAATGGCAGGTTACGAGAGCTGCGAGCGTACGACTCATTTTGTCTACTCTTCTTCTTTTAGGCTGGAGAAGCTAAAAAGGGAACAGACAAGGCAGTGTTCGTGGAAGTTCTAACAACTAGAAATTACGCGCAACTGCGAGCGACCTTCGACGCTTACAAAAAGGTAAGGATTAAAATGCAATCATTTTTTCTCCTTCGAACTTTGTTCGAACTTTGTCTGTGATTTAAGATTTTGAATGAGGATGAACTTGAAATTTTGAATTACAGATAATGTTAATAACCTGTTGGTGTGCTACTGGTCAACATTTTGTTTTCCTCATAGATTTCCAAAAAGGATGTCACTGACTACATTGAGCACCAAATAAGTGGAGACCTTCGCACAGCCTTGAAGGCGATAGGTAAAGCTATATTTAAAACAAATATCTTAAAAGTTTCCGAAATTCTCTATACTTATACTTCTGTTTAAAGAAGATGCCTTATTTCAAAGGAGTGCTTCTAAAGACTTCATTACTAAAAGTGACTATTTTTATTTGTGCTATGTTTTCAGTTCGCTGCGCAGAGAATCCTCCCTTGTACTTCGCCGAGGTTTTGGAAAAAGCATTGGACAAGTCCAACAGCAAAACCGTCACGCGTATTTTTGTATCGAGAGCAGAGGTTTGTTTTCAACGACTGATAATTCAATTATTGAATTGAGGTTCTCTTTTGTGACTTGTTGTGGGCTTGCCTGCACAACTTGGCAGGCCCCAGTTTGTTGAAAAGATAGTTAACGCTATCCACCGGATAAATCACTATCCAATAGATAGCGCAATTGGTTTCGCTATTACTTATCCACTGGATAGTGATTTATCCGGCGGATAGCGCTGTCCATTGTTTGAACAACTGGGGCCTGGTGTTTGGGCGGAAAGGTCTCGCCACTTTTCAATTCTGCGAATTTCTCGCGCACGATATTTTCCATGCAGGTATGGGAGGCGGGCTACACGGATTTACTGCACGTTATATGATCGGCGCATTTCGGTTTTCTCGTTCATTGCAATTGCTCTCCAGTACGGCGGTTTTTGTACCCTGTAATCGCCAGCTGCAATTGGCCCATTTCCTGTTCGTCTATCGGTTACTTAGATTTTCTGCTTCTGGTATGATTGGCCATAGAAAGCACTTTGATTTTACAGCACTCGTTAGAAAATCCACATGCAAAATTGTCTGTCATAGCTCACGTGGAATGAAGATTTAGTCGATCTTAGACTGAATTTGTTCTCTTTTGCTTGCTGTTAGGTTGACTTAGCGCAGATCAAGATAGAGTACGAAAAGAAAACGGGACAATATCTAAGAGATGTCGTGGTGAAGAAAATGAAAGGAGACCTGGAGAAAATATTGCTTCAGCTGTTAGGCAGCTAAGAAAAAGGGCAGGGCCAAATTGTTCCCAGCCATGATTAAAATAGGCCAGTTTCGTATTCTCCCAGCTGGACTGGATATAGCATGAAATGGAGGCTAATGCTGGCAAATTAATTTGCATTTGAAAAGAATTGCCCGCATTAGCCTCCATTTCATGCTAGATCCAGTCCAGCCGTGAGAATTCGAAAATGGTCTATTGTTTCGGTCGCTTTCAACTGCACCGAACATTTCGTCCCATAGGAACAAGGTTTTAACTGTCACCGTTAACGAAATGTATTTTCAAGGTATCTGTTTTTGAGTGCTTACATAAGCGTAGAGCTGATTCTGTTTCTGGATCATTTTTTTAGGGGCTGTTACAAAAAGGCGAAACAAGTTTTTCGCTGTGTTAACATGCCAAAAATTCTGTTCGAGTTGAACGCTTGGTAATGTTTGTTTTCTTATCCCCTGCCTTTTCGTCTCTCCGTCCAAGGGCCAAGTACAACTTTGTGTCAACAAACGAGAAATTAGACTGTGACCGTGCGAACGGCTCTTTAATTACTTCAGGGATCACTGAACTTCGAATTGAATCAATGAAAAGGAATTGCTAAGTGACCGTTAGATGTGTTACAAAATAGCAATAATATTTTGCACCGGTAGATTATTCGGTGCTTCGAATATTTTTCAATTTACTTTAAAATTAGTACTGAATTGTGCAAAAAATGTAATTTCCCTTGCGTGATAATTATCACGCAACGATGCCAGACGGCAAAATAAATAGTTGCAAAGGACGCAACAAATTGAGCAACGTATTTTCCTAATACAGTGAAAATTAATATAAATTGAGTAAAATTTTAAACTACAGCTGTCGTTGATGATATTTTCGAGTTAGATTTCTAAAATTTTAAATTGTTACCCAATAGTTTTACGTTAAATAACTAATTCATTTCAAGATGGTGTTGGTATTTATTTTTGTTCGTTTATTTGATGACTTCTTTTCGCAAAGGTGGATAAAATCAAATATTTTATCAACACAAAGCGTCAAAGTGTTATAATCCGTTTATGAACGTCACACCCTGAATGACGCACACTCGTTTCTACTTCTTATTGTCTTTTCTTAAATAAAAAACAACGAATACTCATGTCAGTCCTAAAATTGAATAATACCGAATTGCAAATAAATCGGTCTTAAGTTATGAACGTGTCATCTTTTTGTCGTATTCTATAAACTGTGTGAGATGTGCCGGCGGTTACAAGTGTTTTTTTTTTAGTGTTAACTTTTCCGATTAATGTACTATTAAAGCTAAAGGCCGAGGAAAACGGCTTTGTCGAAACTGTTGGCTCCTTCAACCCTGTTTAATGTGGTTAAATTTTGCTTCAACAATCATTCAACGTGAATGTTCAAGGAAGATGAAGTGGTTTGGCTCGCCTCTTTCAAAAATGTTGGGTATGCGCTTGCGCACTAATCGATGACGAAGCTATGTCCGCATCAACCTCGGCCTCAATAGTGGGCCTCTCGTGAAGCTTTGTTTAACCGTTTGCCGGCCCCTGA
>NC_090880.1:31062748-31065248 GCF_036669935.1 Montipora foliosa | reverse complement strand
CTGCGAGTGAAAAGCGAGTGGGGGCTTGGGTAGAGGCTGTTCTTTTCGTTTTCTCGACTATCTGAGAGCCTCGAACAGGCTATGTTCAAGGCAAAATATTCTTTTGAATTTTCAGCTCAAGAACGAGACATCAAGGGCTTATTTGAATAAAAACAAAAGAATATTTAAATGACGGCCATTTTGGAATAAGGTCTATGCCCTTTATTCTAAGTGTTTTTTACCGAATTTCGCGAGTGGCGTTCGAAACTAGATCAACCGGAAAAATTGCTGTTATGTAGCAAAAGCTACTAAATATCTGAAAACTTGAACCTGCTTGTTTGTGCGGGCCATAATCTTTAAGTAAAGTGATTTCAAATTGCTCAATCTTGCAAAGAAATGTAAGCAAATTGGACCGCTACAGTCATCACCTTGCACTCAGTGTCTGGCTAGAAATGCATTTTCACGTAATTTACAGGTAAATACTACAAGTTCTACTATCCAACTTTTTTTCTCCTTAAAATATGTTTTCCGTGTACCTATTACGAGTAAATAAACCATTTAAAACGGGGGGTCACCGTCCTCATTTCTTCGCAACACGATGATAAATGGATGGCAAAGGGGCAATTTCGGCCTCAAAATGATCATTTTGCGCGAAAGGACTGGGGCGAGTTCCAAAACAACACCTTCTTAACCGAGCAGAGTTATCATGATTGCTCTTAAAAGTTCTTGAACAGAAAAAGCGGCCTTTGTTGCCTCTCTTCAGATGGCTGGTGTGAAACCCCGCCATCTCCGAAGTCGCAATGTTATGTGCACTATGAGATGCGTGGTGCAAAACAAGGAAATCACCTTAAAAAGGACACTTTGTGTCGGATGTCAAACTTTGGAGTCTATCTAGTTAGGTGCTTTTGCAGACATTTAACTTTATATCACATCACACTAATTGATCCCATTTCTTTTTCAAAAAGATTATGGAAGCTCAAAAAATTTCCCAGATCTGGCCCAGATAAGTGTAAATTGTCATATAATGATTGGCAGTCACCTTCTCAACTCCTTTGCCAAACATATACATCAAGCCCAGGCCACTTTGACCAATTGCATTGCCCTGCAAATCCAACCAGAAATAAATCATTTAGTCGCTGAGTTGAGTATTTTCAAGTTTCTAAAATTAATGCCAGGAGTGTTCATAGCATCAGTTTTTGTTGTTATTGTTATTGTTGTTCTTGTTTTTTGTAATAAAAGACACTTCATTAAATTGAAAAACTTCAATGAAAAGATTCTGTAAATAAACAGAAATCTGTATAATAAACAGTCATGATTGATTCTTCTAGTTTCCTCCTAGACTGCTAGCAGCTCATTCTACACCAGTTAAGCCATGCCCTTGTAAATCCCTTTTTGTCAAGCAATTAAGAGACAGCTGAGGGAAACTTGGGGAAGCATAGCAAATCACAATTTATACAAAAAGGCAAAGTTCAAATGACATGGAAGGGACTGCTACCAGTCTAAGTTCATTCATGAATAATTAATGAGTTTGGTAAATCACATTCGGTAAAACATGATCTTCAGATAGTCAGCTGAGTTGCTTACAGAATCTGCTGCCTTTTTGAACCAATCAAATGCTGTCTTGTTGTCTTGTTTGACTGCTGCGCTACCCTCAGAATACATCTGAAAAAGAAAAACACATTACCAGTAACCACAAATTTTCATCACAATCATCTTACCGGTATGTGAAAAATTAAAGCAAAAAAAAAAAACATTCTTGAACAAACGTACAAAAAGGGGAAGTTCTATTATTACAGTAGTGAGCAAGAACATGATCACATTGAGTGACATACTTTTCCCAAATAAGCCATAGCATTTGCATTTCCTGCTTCAGCAGCTTGTTGAAGGTATCTGAAGGCTCTCTGAAAGGAGAAATTCCAAAATTTCCACTGAATTTGTGCCTGTGATTTTACTTACTGTACTGAATTGTACGACACAAAGTCCTATTATTGTAACTACTTCAAAATACGAGACGACGGTGATAAAATTTTTATAGCTTAATCTGCTCAACTTTTCTTGGTTTTTTTTTTGTTCTTTTAATAGCTCTGGAAAAAGATAAATGATTCAAGTACAACTAGTGCGTGCTTGATGACATGTACAACTGTCCTAATTACTGCTGAAATCAGGGCTGTTGATAACCAGTCATTAGTATAATTATACCAAAACAGTGGATAGCGTCGAACATGCACCCTGATTGGCTACTCAAACTCCGGATATCCATTGCCATTCACCTCTGTGCAATTCGCTGCAATCTTTGCAGAACTAAATGAATTAAAATCATCTTTTTGTGCTATATATTATCTCACTGTTATAGTATATACTACAATAACTATTCACCTCAGTGTCGGTAGCTAGTTGTGGATATTTACCTTGCGGCGTCGCGACTTGGTAAATATCCACCACTAGCCACCTCCACTTTGGTGAATAGTTGCTAACTATCAGATTCGAGAATTTTGTAATAGTTACAATTAAACTGTAAATA
>NC_090880.1:31017748-31057748 GCF_036669935.1 Montipora foliosa | reverse complement strand
GTGTTTGAAAAGTAGAGGGTGAGAAATTGGAAAAAAATGTTCTTATTCTGCTAACCAACAGTACAGAGGTGTAACAAAGGAAAAATGTGATACACTGTACTGTTTTAGTGGGGTGTGAAATAATTATTCGGTTTTTTCAAACGAGCTAGAGTTTCTTGTACAGGGATTTCATTAGAAGCTGGTCACTGGCGACATACCGCCATCTGTTTGTCAGAAATTATCCTCTCACTGCCTGCTACGGTCAGCCTACTCTGCCTAAATGGCACCCTAAATGGTGCTAAAATTTGAATAACAATACTTGTCAAGGCTGCTGCCTAAGAAAATTTTAACGGGGCCCTCAGAGCTAAACGCTGAGAACTTAGGAGCCCAACATACGAAGTGAAAGGTGTTGCTGTCAAAAGTTAAGGCGCCCAGAGCTATTCTTTGGGAGCCCCAGGCTACCGGGCTCCTGTTAGGCAACAGCCTTGCTTGTACATCTTAAGCCTCGCATCAACGCGAGAAATCCTTTCAATTCTTGGAAAAAAATGTTCTTATTCTGCTAACCAACAGTACAGAGGTGTAACAAAGGAAAAATGTGATACACTGTACTGTGTTAGTGTGGTGTGAAATAATTATTTGGTTTTTTCAAACGAGCTAGAGTTTCTTGTACAGGGATTTCATTAGAAGCTGGTCACTGGCGGCATACCGCCATCTGTTAGTCAGAAATTAGCCTCTCACTGCCTGCTACGGTAAGTCTACTCTGCCTAAATGGCACCCAAATGGTGCTAAAATTTGAATAACAATACTTGTACATCTTAAGCCTCGCATCAACGTGAGAAATCCTTTCAATTGTTTAAAAAGCATTAACATGAGGCTTAAGATGTTCAAATATTGTTATTCAAATTTCAGTGCCATTTATGCAATGGGAAAACCTTACAAGCAAGGCCAACTATGTACACATAAACATATCTTTGAAAAGTGCAAAACAAGTTAGTCATTTGGGCTCAAAACAACTTTGTGCAGCACTTACAATATGAAACTAAAAAAGCAAGGCTAGTAAGATCTTAATTATGTGTCTTGAAAATTTAACCAGGTAGGAGAGCTAACATGGGAGTTAAGAATGGCCGTATAGTAGAATAGGGTATGGAGTAAAAAAAACATGTGCATGGCATTAACAGTTGGTAAAATAAAACACTTAATTATCTGCATTCTTACTTTTTGTAGTTTGGTTTTGTTTCATTTAGTAGGGCAGTGGCATCTTGATATAGCAACTGGCCAACTTCCTCTACAAAGAAAACCAGATCTTTGATAATTGCCATTGGATTTCACTAATCTGGCAATGCATGGCCAAATCCTCTTTCCATAATTGCTTGCATTATTATGCACTCCTGCCTTAAAGAGATTCAGCTTTGACTATGTTTAATAATCACTTACAGTATGTCCAGGAATGCCCATAATTAGATGCATGTTTAATTTTAACTTCCAAAACAAAGTTTCCTTTTAAGTCTAGGCATTTGCTACCTATTTCAAGCAATAAGGTAAGGGTAAAGGAAGTTAGCGTTATTTTTAGGTTATGGGGTAGATGCAGTAGTTTTTCCTTAATTGAGGAGCAGCATCTGGAAAACATTTTGTGACGTAAATTGTCTGTATTCCGAGACACGAGTGATGTTGAAGTTGGGAAGAAGAGCAAGGGGACACTTCTAACTTCTTACTAAAAGAGCGTGAGGGCCGTAATGGGGAATATTGGCCCAAGGTCGTGGCAGTAGAAAAACCATAGAAAAACGGCCGAGGGCCAATATTCCCCAGTACGGATTGAGCTAGCTCAGTTAGTAAATAGTTTATTATATGGTTTTTTAATTACTTTTTGCTTTGTTTTTGCAAGCCCGTAATTGGCCCGTGGGCATTACGGGAGAATAATACACTACAATTCAGTCACAATTAGCCAATCAGAGTGCACATTATATTGGCTACAAACACAAGCCATATAATAAATGTCACTTATTGACATCTCTGTGCATCTAATTACAATCATTTCTGGACATAATTATTTGTGTTTAATGGTAAAGAGTTCGACATGAGGAATTGTTGGGGTGTGCGGGGAGTCTACTTGAAATTTATGTTTGTCATCAAAGTGAAGCTAAATCTCTCCATTACTAGGTCAGTGTAAATGCGTAGTAAGCTACAGTTGAAGATTTAGCAACAAACAATAAATTAATGTCGTAAGAAAGGTTGCTGTTATTCATCGTGGTGAAGTACAATAGTAATAAAGTACTATCGTTTGTCTCAGAATGTGGCCACTTGTGATTATTATCATTATTGGACTGGAGATGACTGAACATTCTCCTTTCAGTTAATCAGGTTTTTCAAACCTACCCTTCAGTTCCTTGTTTTCTTTCTTAATTTCTTGGTTTTCCTCTGGCAAAAAAAGAAATCACAAAAACTTTGAGTGTGAATGAATAAAAACATCACATTGAGGAAAGGAAGTACATGTACATGTCACAGCCATTCCAATAAAGCAAGGATATTCAAACCTTTCAGCTGCTTAATCTCTTCTTGCAACTCCTCTTGTTCTTTATGTTTGCTGTGGACATCCTCATCAACAAAATTATTGTCTTCATCCAAAGGTTTTTCAGACATTTTCCATTCATCAAGACTGTCAACATCATCACCAATATCATCCATTTCACTATCAACAACATCATCATCAAAATCTTCATCGTAAGGGTCACCATCTATGTCATCAAGATCATCCTCACTACCCCATTCATCTATTTCATCATGTTCAATGTGCTTCTTGCGGGTTCTCCCTTTCTTTGACTTTTGCTTCTTTTCTTCATGGCGCTGACTGGTCTTAGATGCAGTTCTTTCCTGTTTTATGGCATTATCACCATTTTCATTCTCATATTGTTCAGAATTTGACCCCACATCAACATTTGTGTACATATTTTGTTTATTTTCAACGGGATGCTCGGTAATTGTGGGAGGGTCTTCATCTCGATCCTCTGAAGAATCTTTCACCACCTCTACCTTTCCATGGTTGGAATCAACAGTTTTAGCTGCTTCAGAATCATCTGTTTTAGGGGGATCTTGTGTTTTCTCCTCAAAAACATGCACAGTAGAAAATTCTGCACTGTTCATAACTTTTGATGACTCAATTTGAGGAACATCATCCACTGACTTAGAACTCTTTCCTTCAATATCTATAGTTTCATGGCTCTCCTTTTTTGCTGCTTGTTTTTCCGATTGTTCTACTATTTTATTAACCTCCTTGGTAAGTGACTCTTTCCATGAAATAACATGCTCAGTGTCTTCATTTATTGTTTGTTTGCTAACAAAATCATTCTTTTCCCCTGCCTCTTTTCTGCTCTCCTCCTGAGGGTCAAGAAAGTAGAACCAAAATTATGCATGTGGAATGAATGAATACAAAACTACCATCTCCAGCAGCAACTACACACACAAATTATAGCTTGTGACATCCTGGTCAGGGCAGCTCACAAGTGCAGGTATTCTTATTGCCAAGCTATCAATTAACAATGTCGACATTTTCCGGTCAAATCTTCACTGACGTCCAGTGCAATGGAAACTTTTCAAATGATACCCCAACCCCCTTCCTAGAAGGCAAAGGCATTGGTACTTCCACAGTGTGATCACCCAAACACTAAGTACAACACAGGACAGAAAAATAGCAGGGGTCAGACCAGAATAGAGAGCCAAGAAACTAAACCCATATATATGAGTTGGAGTTTGGGAATCAAGCTTGAAACTCATTGTTGTCAACAAAATGCAAGTGCTCTCTCCAATGTGTTAGTCCTGTCCTCTAAAACCATTTTGTCATGAAAACTGCTTAAAAATGAAAGGAAAGGAAAGGAAAGGAACTTAAATTATTCAAGTGTCACAAGTTGCTCTAGCACTGGAGCACTAATTGGGGACACTGTAAACTGAAATTTAACAATTAAAATAAATCAACTGAAATGTTTGTTTTTCACTTGAAGATAACATGTTATTTTCACATGTGAAAAGATTGCTGTTGCTATGGTTACATATGAAAATTGTGCCTTTTGTGAATGATTTAGTATTTCACTGGTGTTTATATAATAAATAAAATATAACATGGCCATTTGGAGATACGAAATTTCTCTTCAAGTGGTGAAAAATATTTCATGAGTGAGTGCAAAGAACAAGTGAAATATTTTTCAACACTCGAAGAGAAATTTCGTATCTCCGCACTGCCATGTAATATCTTCTATGTATTCAGGGTCTGGAAGGTGGGGTCTGGATCTCGTATCATGGGTTCCTTTTTCCTACATTCACAAATCATGTAACTTTTTGAGGAGAATTCATGTATCACGTAGTTGGATAGAGAATTACCAGGGAGAATTAAGTTAAAGCATTCCGCTACCGTCTACCAGATTAGTCAATTCCTGTTTCCAAGCATGTAAAAAAAAATCTAAATGCTTTGTTTATAGTGGAAGCACACTTAGCTATCAAGATAGTTTACAGGTACCTCACTTATAATAAATAAATTTGAAAGAAACACTCGCCACTTTATTAATTCTAACGATTTGCTCCCAGACCTTTACTTCACGCGATTTCGAAAATGAAGTAAAGTTTTCAAAATGGTTCTTGAACTTGAGAAGTTCTTTATGCCCCTCTGTTTTGATAGGCAGATTAAATTTTTCTTTGCGGATGGGTTGTCCTTTTACTTTGCCCAATTCCAGCATCAAATAAAATGAAACAAGTACTCTGACAATCGCCATTGCAACAATTTGCAAGTGAAAACTTCCAGAAGGACCCGGACTTAATTCACACACTACAAATTCTAAGGTTCATGTGTCATGGTTAATACATTACTCAAGAATCATGCCTGTATTCCTTCAGTTTTCCCCAATCACACTCTATTTCTGGCTCAATTCACAGATGACACAAAACGCCTTCCAGACCAAGTGTATTGTATTGTATTCTATTATCCAGCTGTATTAGTTATCGTACAAAAAAAAGGAACAAAACGAGTACAAATATTCCACGGTATTGTACAGTTAGTTATCTGTACACTTGGTTATTGTACAGTAGAGAACCAGTTTGACTAGTTTAGTTGCTGACGTTGCCCTACACACACAAATCTGTCACAAGTTCTTGGTTGTTTACAATTCATTTGCTGAAAGTTTAGTGCAAAAAAAAAATTGGATGATAATTAGCTTATACGATGTTTTGGTGTGTAGTATCGCTGAGTGTTTCTTCTCGTTGTCTGTATTTTGACTAACCCTAGTGGGCTCGTCAAAATACAGCACAACTCGTAAAAATACTCAGCAATACTACACACCAAAATATCTAATAAGATATATTGTATTGTATCGTATGGTATCGTATCGTAAAACCTCTTTCCCATTTGAGGCACAAAGGTTGAAAGAAGCTTCTAAAGAAAGACGTTTATCAGTTGCATGCAGCTTTGTTTTAGCATGATGTTTTGGGCTTTGTAAAGGGAATCTCAGAGCGTCCAGGGAGCTTTGATCTTAAGCCAATTGCTGCTTCTATCTCTAACAGTGCACGTTACAAGAGATGACGCAAGCATTTTATATATGAAAAAAAGACCAAACAAATTAAACCACGGTGCAAATTATAGTTTGCCTGCAAGCTTACATCTGTTTCAGGAATACTGCCTTCTGGAGAGCTCTCTGCTTGTGATGTATCGTCACCTACAAAAACGAAAGCAAAGGCAATTTTTCATGCAATCATAGGCTTTTCCATGATGGTCAAGAAGTTTTATTTGGAGATTTCTGGTATACTTACAGAAGCTCTTCTCTGTCAACACTGAAACTAGCAAGCAAAAAACTCCCAGAGACTTTCGTGAAAGTGTATAATACATCCCTATTGGATTCAGTAAACAAGACCTTAAATATACACTATACAATGTGGGCAACACCACCGCATATCATCGAAGGTTTGGAAATTTCTTCTTGGAAAGATCCTGCTTTGCTCCTATTTCGTTACCTCTTACACAACCACACAACCAGTGAACCCCACGATGCCACGTAAGGTCGGTAATACGCATGCTCAGCTGTATGAAATTTTGTTTTCTCGGTAAGTTTCCGTAAAGTTGCCGAATAGTTCTTAACAGATGATATCCAATCAAACTACGTTTCGAAGTTATCTCGGGTATCACGGAGTGACTGCATCACGTGCTGTTCAGTGGTCATTCCCCTGGTAATCATATGACATTGAACATGGCTGCTAGCCGGTGCAATGAAGGCTTTGGAAAACCATGGCTACATGTGTGAATATTCAAAATGAAGCGAGCCTTATGTCAGACTTTTTGGAAACTAATCCAGAGACAAACTTATACTTGTTTGTCTTCACGATATGGAATATGGATGTGCATTGGCGGGGTGTTGCTAACTTTAATCTCAGCTTTCCAGTTTGGAGAAGTTGTTCTTGAATGGAGCATGCAGAAATATGCAGTTACTTTTAACACTTACCATGATAACATTTTAGGAAATTCATTTCAAAACAGACTTTGTCTTCCAATACCGATTGACATTGTATACACCTGGGTAAATGGAAGCGATCCCAAATTGCTTGCAGACCTGGAGAAACTCAAGATTCAAATAGAACTCGAACATAATCAAACGACTTTGAAAGAAATAGCGCGCCTTAAAACTGAAACTAATGCAACGGATGATGAAGTTGCTGAGCTCCTACTTAAAAAAGCGTTAGACAAAAAGAAAAAAGCTAAAGAACAAGCCGGAACGAAGAGTCAAATTGAGAATTCTCGCTGTCCTTTCACCAATTGTGTTTCCGCTTTAAGTGTTGTGGTTGAGGATGGTCTCCCGGGAGATTTACAGCTTTCACAGGTACGCGAAATTGACACATCCTTCGCAAAAGCAACAAGGGTATTTAACGTGACTTCGTCTGGTTCAGCAAAAGAGCGAGTCAGTATAATTCAATTTCCTGGTAGAGGCGAGACCGATAAGGCCTTAAAGGTCAAAGTCAGATGGCAGGACAAGAGTCTAAGGAGCAAAGAAGGGTATTTTACAAGCGATGGAAGCAGACCCACTGCTGTGAATATGGAAACGGAAATTATGATTCTGGATCTGAAGGGTGCAAATGAAATGGAAAAAATTAACAGGGATTTAAAGGATCGTTTCGAAAACAAGCTCAAGAGCGTGATCTTTCATGCTGAAAGAATGGTTGGTGTTGCTTACTTCTCAGATAAAACATCGGCCTCTTCTGCTCTTAAGTTAAGCTTGACAGTTGATGGAAAGACTGTAAAATTAGCTCCTGCCTTCTTGATATGGGCACCATTTCATTCTGTTCTTGGCCACAGTCCTAAAGATAATGATGCTGATGTTTCAGCCAGTCGTTTTGCCGACAATGAAGAATTAAAGTACTCTCTTCGTTCTGTTGAAAAACATGCACCATGGGTTAGGAACATATATATTGTTACAAATGGCCAAATACCATCATGGCTTAACTTAGAAAATCCTCGCCTTAAAATTATAACTCACCAAGAACTCTTCGTTAATAAAAGTCATCTTCCAACTTTTAGCTCTCCTGCTATTGAATCTCATTTGCATAGAATTCCAGGCTTGTCTCAGAAGTTCATTTATCTAAATGATGATGTCATGTTTGCAGACAATGTATGGCCAGATGACTTCTACACTCATGCTAATGGCCAGAAAATCTATCTGACATGGCCTGTTCCAAACTGCAATGAAGGGTGTCCATCTTCATGGGTGAATGACAAGTATTGCGACAAACCCTGCAATGTGTCAGAATGTGATTGGGATGGCGGCGATTGCATTGGTGTCAAACGTAAGACACAGTGGTCTTATCAAGGGTGGCAAAGTCAACAGTCAAGTTATCGCATACAGTTCTGTTCCCCAGGCTGTGCAGACACTTGGGTGGGTGATCGTTACTGTGATGTAGCCTGTAATGTTGCACCTTGTGGTTATGACGCTGGTGATTGTGGAATTGCTCAGTTCCATGAAATATATCGCATAGATATTGAGCAGAGCACTCGCCAAGTCCACCTACCTCAAGGCATATTAGCACTTTATTTCAACATCTCAAAAGTCTTTGGTGAAGGAAAAGTCAAATTTGGAGAGTATTCAGATACACATTGTGTGCGATCAGCTACAGTTGCTCAGAAGTACAAAGTTTTTACCTTGACTTTGCGTGCAAACTGCACGTCCGATACTGTCACTTTTTTTATTGAAGGTTTTAGCAACAAAAATGAAACAAACCAAGTAAAGGTCTCTTTTAACATGACAATAGATACAAGAACAGCCAGAGGTAACAAGTCCACTCTCATAGCAACCACAGGATCAACAGCTGTCCCATCAACTGTCAAGGTATCTACTCCAAGGGCACCACCGTCACCATCTGTGACTGTTCCAAAGATGGGTATGCACTTGCCTATCACTGTATATCCAATCAGAATTCAGAATGCTAATGAGCCAATCAACTACTGGATTGTTGCGAACCAATCTGCTAATAGACCAACATGGCCTTCGTTAGCTGAAAAGGAATATAATGTACCACATCTTTCAAACAATACTGTACTAGCCAGACATGTTCAGATTGCGCTGGAAAATGTGGAGAAGGAGTACCATGACGGAGATTTGACACACAAAGGCTATGCAAGGAAAAGAGCAAAGATTTTGAATGACTTCCTGAATACAGGTGCTACTAAGGCAGCACCTTTGCATTTGGCAATGCTGACATCACCATTGCCTAAAGCAAATGATAAGCCAACTGTCCCTGCAAAGCCACACACCGTGCATATGGTAAGCAGTGGAATATCTTGGCATCACTTTTTTAAGGGTAGAGTTAGTAAAGAGAACTTTAAAATCATGCTCTGTGATAATTTTGTCATTTTATCAAGTGTGAAATTGATACTATTGCATCTTTGCAGGCTAAGAGAGCTGTAGCACAAACAGGTGAATATTTCAATGCCTCAGAGATTGCAGAGAAACAATCCCACCAGCGAAAGCTGTTGTCTTTGGAAATAATGGGGTTAGATGATCTGATTAATGCAGCCAGCAAGCAAGCACATGCAAATATTAGGTCAACTTTTCAAGATGACTTGAATCAGAGAAGTGCCTCGGAAGATGAAATCTTTCTTGCTGATTGGATTGCAAACACTAAACAGAAACAAGTATCCTATGAGAGTGATCAATCGTATAGCCTTAAGCAATGGAGAAGTCGCTACGGTGACTGGATGCCTCAAACTCAGGAAAGGTCAACAAGTTTTCTTCCCTGGGAGAAACATGGAACCTTTGAACATCTCCAGAAATCCAGAGAAAGGAGAAAACATTCCATGCAGTTTGAAAATTTTCATCCTCCGAGAAGAAAATTAATGGATACCTTTGCGGATTCACTGCTTCATGTTCATCGGATCTATAACCGCAAGTTTGGGTACATGGGACGGAAAGTTCCTGCCCATATGCCACATATGATAGATGTAAAGGCTATGGAAGAATTACATTCACTTCTCCCAGAAGAATTTGATCAAACATCCTCACACAAGCTTCGCAGATCGGATGACATGCAGTTTGCATTCTCATACAATTATTTTATTGTTGGGCACAAAAAGTCCCCAAATGTCACAGAATTTTTTGCCGAGGTAGATGCTGATCATTCAGGTACACTGTTTTGTTTTTAACCCTTTCACTCCCAATAATGCCACTTGTAGATTTTACTCTGTCTAATGCCAGACGATTTTACTCGTCAATGGGGAACCCCACGGGGCTGAAAGGGTTAACAACAGCTAGATTCACTCAAAAACTATGTCCCCGTTAAGCATCTGAAGACCTCCAGTTATTTTAAGACGAAGTGTTAGTATGGTAGTGTGCTGTAGTCAATTGCCCCACAAACTATAAAGCCAACTGGGCTTTGTGGTTGAAAAGGCAGATAGGCATATCCAACAGGCCCCAGTTGTTCAAAAGGTGGATAACGCTATCCACCGGATAAAGCACTATCCATTGGATAGGGCAATTTGGTTTCACTATGACCTATTCACTGGATAGTGATTTATATAGCGGATAGCACTATCCATAGTTTGATCATCTGGGGCCAGATAAATAATACTGGCGAGCAATAATAATTAGTGCTTTCCAGTATTGTTTAATAATAGCTTTCTAGGAGATAGGTACTTGAAATCTGGTAAATAGAGGATATTACATGGCCATGCGGAGATACAAAATTTCTCTGCGAGTGTTGAAAAATATTTCACCAGTGAGTGCAGCGAACGAGTGAAATATTTTTCAACACGAGAAGAGAAATGTTGTATATCTCCAAGCTGCCATGTTATATATACTATTTATTACATAAACACCAATGAAATCCTAGATCATTTCACGAAAAGCATCGAAAGGTGTGATTTTCATATGTAACCATAGCAACAGTGACCTTTTCACATGTGAAAATAACATGTTATCTTCACGTGTGAAGATATCATGCTTTCGCGCGAAAGCTCACTTGGTATTTCATTGCTGTTTATATAATAAAAAAGGTTTCTGGGTGGCAATCGTTCCATTCTGCTGGTCAACAAAGAATGAGTCGTCGTCATACTCCAGGAAAATTTCAACCTTAATAATTATCATAATTGTGGCACTGATCATAAATTTATCAGCTCTAATGTCTGTTGGTTTCAATGAAGTTAAAAATAATTGTCTTGATATTCCGTCCTGTACCCACCTTTCCTCTCTCTGCATCCTCGTACCCTTGACTTCAGTGGAACCAAGATTTAAGATATGTTATCACCTTTGTAGTATCACTAACTATCGTCATTTTCTATTCCTACCAGGAGTTCTGTCGGACAGAGAGCTGCGTACTTTAGCTACACGACTGTACAATTTACCATTAGATCTTAATGACCTGCACAATCTTGAACAAACACTGTTGAAGTGTGCAAACAAAACCATGCCAGACACAAATTCATCAGATCCAAATCAGCATGTGCCACTACCATCAGTTACAGTGCAATTCTTGCAAAAGTGTGATCCTTTAATACAACTGCTAAATGAAACTTACAAGGGTGTAACAAAATACAAGTTTGAAACTCTTGGAGATGATGATGTTGCATTTCACATGATCCGTGATAATGCTTCAGCTGTACTTCAACAGTTAGATGCCATTAGGGGCAAGAAGAAGAAATTTGTTTGCTTAAATGATAACATAAACCATGGAAAAAAGGATGCTGAACTTATCAAGGCTTTATTAGTGGACTTCTACGAATCTCTCTTCCCAATTCCATCACAGTTTGAATTACCACAAGAGTATAGGAACAGATTTCTTCACATCAGTGAGCTTGAAGAATGGGTGAAGGAACGAGAGGCTGTAAAATTCTGGACAAACATATTAATGGCCATTTTCATTTTAGCTGCAATTTTTACATTTTTTCCTAATCTCTTTCTGTATTTAATAGAATTTCTGTGTCCCCTGAGAAGATTCCTTTTGTTGTTTCAAAGAAATAGTCCCTCAAGTAGTTCACGCCTCATGACAGTATAGGTAAAATAATTTTAATGATTATTGTAATTTTTATAAGTAGTGACTTATTGAAGCAATTGATTAAAAAGTTTAGCGATAAAAAATTTTGATTTAAAAACATTTTAAAAAAGTTTGACGACGTTTCGACGTTTACCTAGGTTTTCAAATTAAGTTAAAGCAAATTCAGTTTTGATATAGTATTGTGAGTAAATTATTGCATGATCATTACTTACATATTCACTATTGTCCATGGTTCTATTTTATCCATATTTATCATCATGTCATGCCCTATGTATGTGGGGCAGGTAGCAAGATGTTTAAATTGGTTGCCACAACAGTGCCACACCACGACCAAAATTCTCTAGAATTATACCCAAGTCAAAAGGACCATTTGATGAAACAAGCACTACTTTTTGACCCTTTGTTATTTCTAACTTCCTGTCAAAGGGTTTTGCTTTGGAAATCAATTTTGTAAACAAAATTGTGTATTTGGCTGATAAGGAAACCCAGTAATGGGGAAATGGTCTGTCAGGTCTGTCTGTGAGAAGCAAAGTTAGGAATTCCCAGATGCGATAATAGGAGGTATGGTAACAGGCAGAATTTAACCATGTATTTGTAGATTAATAGAGGGTAACAAAATTTAAAGTAATGTTATAACATGAAACATCTGGAAGCTTCAAAGGGCATATTTAATTAAGGTATGAAATACTTTTTAACAATTATTCATAAAGACAAGTCTTGGAGTTATTCCAGCAATTTTGAAATTCTCTATTTATCCTGAAATATTCAGATAAAGAAATAATTTTCTTGGTGTCAACTGTAAAAGATGCTTTCTGTTTTCATGGCTGAGAAAAACAATGAAATCAATTCAAGTAAAATCACAATTCTACTACAATTTTATTGTCTCATGTTTCCAACTTTTAAGCTACATTTCGAGTATATATTGCCACGCACAAGGACCCTACTCATTTGGATAGACTAAAGATCACTAAAATTTATGTGGGAAAACGCAAGTACCAAGAAAACACCTCTGAGTAAACAAACTCAACCCACAAATTTTTCCAAACTAGGAAATCTAACTCCAGGGTGTCGTTGAAGGCAAATGCCCTTGTCCCTGCAGCAACCCTGCTTCCCTGACTTGGGTCATGTTGATTTAGTTTACATAGGATTTCTGTCGCAACACTACTCCCCAACTGATGCTGTAAATAACTCATGTGTAGGAGACAACAGTTTTAATCACATTGCTTAGGTTCAAGTTCTGCAATAGGACTTTCTTCCGGCCTTACCCCCATTATGCCTGTGAATAGTCATTGCCAGCCTTTCCCAACTGGGCAGTTTGAGAAAAAAAAAAACAGTGGCATTAGACTTGAAACCTAAAGACTAAAACAGAGACAGCAAACAACACATATACTTAACCCTTTGACATCCAAACCGGCCAGACTTAGTATTTTACTCTGTCTAATGCCAGACAATTTTACTCATCAATAGGGAAGGAACCCCATTAATTTCAGATGAAAAAGATTAGTGATTTGATTAAGCAAATGTCACTTTGAAACCCCACATTTTCTCAATTCACAAAATTAACCAGCCTTTTTAACCCATTAACCCCCAGGAGTGAGACTTGATAGACTTTACTCTGTCTAATGCCAGACAATTTTTTACTTGTCAATGGGTTATACTTACCCTGACTTTAACTCTACAAAGTAACAAGTTTTCGTATTATATCTCTCAGATAGGATGTGCACTGTGATTGGCTAAATTAGCAGGCCATATTCTACAGTACGGCCTGCTACATTTGAAAGTTTCGGTAAAACATCCAGCAAGTTTTTCATGTCATTTTAAACTTGTAAAATTGTTTGAATCTTGCAAGCAACTATTTCAAAGAGCCAAGATGATTTAGTTTTTTCGGATTTTGACACAGCAATCTTTGTGGCAGTTGAACCTTCGGCTTGACTTCGACTAGTTTCCTTGCCTGCACGCCGGATTAACCTCAGAGATACAATAAATACCTTACTAACCTCGTTTTCTCGGTCTGTATTGTAAGTTAAGGATCCTAATTTTTTTCCTGTTGATTTATGGCACGCGCCCTTCCCGGTTGAACTATGAATCAACGGGAAAAACTTGGCCTGTAACTTACAGTACGGACTGAGAAAACGAGGTTAGTAAGAGATATAGCTGAAACGTTGTAGGATATATTATACAACTGGGAGAGGAACAATAATATCATTGATTTAAGCACTTGACTCCTACAGTCCAACAAGGATTTTTCAAAGAAGTACATAAAAATCTTATAGCAAACAAAAATAAACTAAATTCCCGCAAAAATAACATCACTTTCATTTTAACCCTTTGGCGTCCAAACTGGCCTAAACCGGCCAGACTTAGTATTTTGTTCTGTCTAACGCCAGACAATTTTACTTGTCAATGGGGAACCCCTGGGAGTCAATGGGTTAATGTCAGGAAACGATAGAAAGCTAGCTACACTGTAGCTAGCTTTCTTGTTCTCTTTGATCGCGTTTGTCAACCTGATATAATTTTTGGGCATTTTGAGGACATCTAGCCATTTCTGACCTCTAATTAGGTCATCTTCTGCCATTCACGTGGCAGTTAATGGCCATTTATTTCATACCCTGTGGTTCTTTCTCTATTCTTTCAGGGAGTCATGGTAATATTTACAATAATTATTTTAAGTGTAAGAAAGGGCACCTTTTAAAACCCAGCATTACAGTGCAGTTTTTATTTGCATTTGTTCACATAAACTATAAAAACATCTCTAGGTTAGAAAAAAATGGCTGCATGTTTTAAAGTGATTGTTATCTCCTCACTGTCAGAGTATTATTTACAGCTTTAAGAGTAAGGAGTTGCTCTTTGCATGCTTTGAACTGAAGGTAATCTCCTTACTTCCCACCATACTAGTAAAAGCTAGTTCAAAGTTATTAAATAACCTTCTTCCTTTAAATAACACACATTGCATGGTTCAATTATTATTGAGAGAGAATTACCAGGTGAGAAGATCGACTACACCCAGATCATAGCTCAGGAGAAAGAACTGACTTGCCTTATTCTCAAATAGGGACTATAAACTGTATGCCCAGTCTCCAAGACCTTGGTCACAAAATTCTGTGGGGTGTTAACATGCCTTCCCTGTGCTCCTCCCTTTCCAACAGACCTCTTTAGCTTGTAAAGTTCAGACCATGTGATGTTCTCAAGGGAATCTTCCTTTTGTTTGTTCATTGGTTATGCATACAACGTACATGTGCAAGTGCATAAGACAACATTTGAAAGAATCTCTACCCAAGAGTAACATCACATCATCTGAAATGGGAAAACAAAAACGTAGAAGGTAAAGAGGTCTATAATTCCAAAGGGAAAAGCACAGAGTCCCCTGGATACCCAGGGTTGTGGTCTAGCCTTATAAACGAAGGGTACCCTATCTGTGATCCTCCTCACCCAACTGGCAAAACTAAAAAAAAATGAATAAACTAATGTACTTAACTTCTGATGTCTGAAAAAAGTTTACCCTTTTCCTTATACAGCAATCCAGAGTAATCTTGTTCCTTGAAAATTGCACTGCTTTCTCTGGTTACAAATGTACTCATTGTTACATGCAGAAGAATGCCCCTTACAATTTTTTTCTGAAATTGCTTTTACACACCAACAAAATTTGACAACTAATTATTTGCATTGTACGCAGTCCAACATATAGTTACACAGTCCATTCTTAAGGGAGAAAATGGAAATTAACTGAAATCCTGATAGTGATGGTAAATACAGTAATAGATGGTTTCTTCAGTGAAATGTCATTCCAGCTTTAAATTCAAACATGGAGATCCTTGGTTTTAGCCTGGAAAAGCAGATGATGAGACAAATGTTATTTTCAAATGCAACCAACTGTGTCAGATCAGCTTTATACTAGAAAATTTAATACACTTGTACACTCCCTGCACACATGTATGCCTGATAATAACCACGGAAAAAGCTTATACTGAGTCTCACAGTCTGTCCCAAAACCAAACCAATTGTGGCTCACCCATACACATTTTCCCGTGCTTTGTGTTGGCTATGTGTAATTACTTAGAGTTTTGATTGGTTTACTGGATTGTCTCTGTCCTTTTTGATTGACCAAATTACTTTGGTTTTGGTTTTACGACGCTCCACTGAAACTTGCTCTAAGCTTAATAAAGCATTATATTTTTACTAAAGTTAACCTTGTACCATATTTACCTACCTAAGTTAGTATTCACTTTCTTTTTTATATGTAAAAAAGCCCACTTTGAATTTAAGAGGGTGGTAAGAGGTCCCAGATTCAAATTCTGGAAATTCCTTGGGGGGGGGGGGGGGGGTAACCCTTTCACTCCCAAGAGTGCCACTTATAGATTTTACTCTGTCTAATGCCAGATGATTTTACTGGTTAATGTGGAACCCCACGGGGGTGAAAGGGTTAACAACAGCTAGATTCACTCAAAAACTATGTCCCCATTAACCCTTTAACTCCCAAGAGTGCCACTTATAGATTTTACTCTGTCTAACGCCAGACGATTTTACTCTTCAATGGGGAACCCCACGGGGGTGAAAGGGTTAATAGACCCCCTGGAACGAAAAATCCAGGTGGGTGGGGGGGGGGGGGGGTGCAAATCAAAACATATTCTGTGGGGAGGGTATGGATGTTTTCTAGAACCACACATTCAAGGATTTAGGATTCTAGCCCACTGAGATACTTTAAAGGCCAACCTTAATCCGAAGGGCTCTTCAAACGTTTGTTTTTGTGTTGACAAAAGTGCATTGCATAGCGATCTGATTGGATGAATTTCAGTTTTGGCAGGATTTTCATATGAGAAAATTGTTTCATGGTATGCTGTGCCCGTAGAGTGAACATGGGCCTTTAACCCCAGCATATGAAAAAGCCAGAATCCAGAATCCGGAACAGGAATCAGAATGAGAACAAGAATGGTCAATGATATCCAGTTGTTTTATTTCAGCCAAAAAGGTTGAATGTTATATTACACACTTTAAACCGCAAAATTGATTTTTACCCCACACAGGCTAGTGCTACCTTTCCCATGTTCTTCTTGATCTCCAATGCGGCAAGATCTGGAAGGCAGGTTCATATTTGTTCACCTTAATATTCTTATTCCAATAAAGTGAATTTATTTTTTCTTTTACTTTTCTTTTCTGCACTCCTTCCATCCATGCCTTCAGTGACAACTTCGCTCCCACGCCACCAAGAGACAAGGAGGAGTCTCAATGGCAATCATTCTCATAACTTGAGCCATTCAAAACAGGAGTGACACCAGTAGTACTAACTTGGTAGTCACAACAATATCCGTATAAATCAATTTTGCAGTTTAAAGTGTGGAATATGACATTCAACCTTTTTAGCTGAAATACATACACACACATACACATTCTTTATTTAAACACGATAAAATTTAAAAGCACTGACGTGCTTGTGGGGTCGTGTGTTATTATACTAAAAATATTACATAAAATAAAATGTGTACTATGTCGAAATGCTAGTT
The DNA here is from genome assembly GCF_036669935.1 of Montipora foliosa. NCBI lineage: Eukaryota > Metazoa > Cnidaria > Anthozoa > Scleractinia > Acroporidae > Montipora > Montipora foliosa. The sequence continues at coordinate 31,040,763 of NC_090880.1, read as the reverse complement.
TAGATAATTGAGATACAAGGTAGAACTATTTAAGAATTGACACCTGCAACTAAAAAATAATAAACGGTCTGTAGAAGAGACTCAAAAACATTTAAAATCATTATAAAATCTAGGGAGTGATTTAACTGACTGGGCATTAAAATTAATATTTTTAACGTACGTGTCTTTCTTAACAATGCGGAAGAATGTCTTGAAAACTACTGCATATCATGGACCGTTCTTGTTCTAATCCCGGTTCCAGTTCTGTTTCCAGATTCGGTTCCAGAGTCCAGCTTTTCCAGACGTCCCTTTATCCCATTGGCTCCTGGGAGTAAGACTTGACAGATTTTACTCGTCAACTGGGGGGCATGCTAGTGTGGCTGAGGAGTTGATGGGTTAAAAAAAAAAAAGAATTGTAAATTTGCTTTTTACTCACAAGGTCATCATCTGAAGACAAGGCTGCTTCAAATTTAGCTTCCAGAACATACATCTGTTGTTGAATGTTTTCATTTTCTTTGCGGATCTCTTCTACTTTCTGAAAAATGGAATTAAAATAACGCATTTACCTTCCTGTCAAGCAGCATGTTAAATAACATGCAATTACATGTAGGATGTGCAATGCAAAACTATGAATACACCTTAATTTATCATTTGTTAGCAGAGCGAGAAAATTTCATTTTGGTCACCGTATGACCATCCACCCCTCCATGTATGCAATGTGACCAGTATCACATGACCATATTGCAGGCTCAAGTTTAGAGTACCAATACTTGCATACTTGCCTCCAGCTAGTTTACAACATACATCTTTGATATTGGACATAATACAATACAGACTTAACTGACAACTCCCCATGAGAGCTTTTCAGGGCCAATGAAACACAATCAACAAAACAGAACACACCAACAACAACTGAATCCCAACTGGGCAGAGGCAACCCAGTTACCTATTTACAAGTGTAGCTGAGAAGTTGAACCAGGGACTTTTTTTTTTTTTTTCATTGACCGCTGACCAGGTACTGGGTTTTTATTGGATTGCAGGCTCAAGCCAGGTAAACTTATTGTAAGAAGAAATAGCCCGGAGAGCCTCGCTTTTAGGCTTGGCTAAATCGATTTAGTATCACCCAACTAGTGGACTAATGCAAATCCTGCATTTTAATTGGCTTCACTACTAGGGGACTATTAGTAATAGTCCTCGAGTAGCAAAAAGCGTGACGCTTTCTTTCAATTCATTCCCAAATAAATATTTCTTCAACTTGCATTTGCTAACTTTATTATTGCCTTTTCTGTCCGACTAGTTGAGTGATACTAAAACAATAATTATTAGACCCTTCGCCCTCAAGGGCCACAGGCCAATAGCCCATTGGTCTAATTATTAAATATTATCACTTACTATTTATCATTTATACCAGACACAAATGACATGACTCCAGCTGAGTTTACTAGCAATACACTGTATAAAAAGCTTGTGACAATTAACCCATTGACACCTGGGAGTGATATTTTGACAGATTTTACTCAGTCTAACCTGCCAGACAATCTTACATTCGTCACAGGTAGGGGGCATCCCAGGATGCTTAAGGAGTCAACTAGTCAGAAAACACTTTGAGTTCAATATGTTGCAGTTGAAAAAGGAGCCTGAAATCATCTATGAAGCATTTGAAAGCAGTTGTATATTTTAAGGAGAATAGTTTATTCAGTAATGAAGGTATCACACTATAAGTATTTTAACAGTTATCTTGTTGCTATTAAGAATTTATTAAAAACAATAATTTTGGAATACATATGCTATGATGCAATATCAATTTTGTGAGATATCAGTAGACTTCCTTTGCTGGATAGCCAAGCAGTAACTCCCTTTAGTGTACAACAAAGGGTTATTACCCGACAGTCCACCATCCATGTATTAATCCCATCCAACTTCAGTGGCCAATCAGGAATTTCAGTATTTTTCCTTGGGCAAACTGCATACCATCACATGAGATCAAGGTCATGTGTGCCAGTCAGCCAGTCCAAGATGGCATCCAAATGATGAAATCGTATGGCATCACAATCAATACCTGAGGGACATCACATGGGGCTGCCACAATTAGGATGCATTCTCCTTCATCAAACGTAACTAAATTATTTGTTCTTCCTAGTTTTCTAGTTCTGGCAGCTATGGTAGCACTGTCAAGCAAAGAGAACTATGAGGGTGAGGATAAATAAAGTGGGTGGGTGGTGGGTTGTGTTCATTTGAAGATAAAAAATGTATATATTAGCTCCCTCAGTGCTCGGTCCAAATTTGCAATTGCCCGCTCACGGATTAAGTTAGGGTTAGGGTTAATAGTATGTATACATGGAGGATCTCGGACCCACAACACACGACCCACCCACCCATGCCGATTAGACACTTAACTATAAAATACATAACTAATAAAATAGAGACTTTTAGCTTTTAGGGAACCTGTCACTTACTCTTTTAAAATCTTCAACTCCTTCAAAAGAAGTTTCTTGACCAGCATCAAGTCCAGCATCACCGTCATCCAACATGCGATCATCAACCTCTTCGGGTTCGTCATCATCTTCAAATTCTGGGCGTCCATTTTCCTCTTCACTGTTGTCCTCATCTTCCTCCTCACTTTCATCTGGAAATTGGTCATCAGGACGAACATTCACAACCTCTTCTCTTGAATCAAATTCTTGATCCGTATCTTCTAGCTCATCAGTGTCTTCCTCTTCAGCTTCATCACTTTCCTCATTATTCTCCTCTTCAGCCATGTCTCTCTCCTCCTCCAGTTCTCTTCCTTCCTCAAAGCGTTCCGCCAACCGTTCACTGGAGTCTGTTCAACAAAAGAATGTTCACAAATCAAAGGCTTCATGAAAGACTGTTAACCATTTCAACGGTCTTAAAAACATTTTTTTTTACTTATATGTCAGAGTGTCTGGCATTCCATATAGAAGGAGCAAGGGTGGCATAGTTGGTTAGTGAGCAGCCTTGGTACAAGAGGTCCAAAGTTTGATCCCCGGATCTCACATCCTTGTACATGTTTCGACTTCTTTCCTTTCAGTGTAGCTTAAGTAGCTTTAAATACCCTTAAAACGGAGCACTGATGGAAAGAGGGAGGTAAAATGATCGCACCTTCAGCTTCCTGGGAGAATACCCTCTAGACGGTAAAGGAATTACCGACGTGAAATAAGGTGTACCTTTATCTAAGTCAATGATGAACCCAATAGACCCTTCTCCAAAATGGCGGACGAAAATTCAAATAAGTTAAAATTAAAAATGTATACCAGCAATAGAAAGAGCACCTTTACTTTAGTAACCCTGCAAAGCTTCAGCGTATTAGGTGTTATATCAGCTGAGAAAATGTAAGTTGAAACAAGTTGACTCCTCAATGCTGCACGCAAACAATATACGGCAAACAACTTGCCCGAGATGCCCAGTGGAGCGTAGCACTAGTTAAAACTCTTCATTTATTTGGCTAATTTTGAAAGCAAAACAAGTCGAAATCTTTTAACAACTTTCTACAAGTTCGTTTACCTTCAAGGTGTCGTGAAGACGAAAGAGGGCATCCCAACAGAAGGATGAAGACCAGTACCAATATTTTCATAGTGCGCATTGTCGGTGCAGCAAGAAAACAACGGTCGGCGCAAGGACCCACGGTATTGCTTATTCTCGTATATTACGTCTGCGCGCAACCCGAGGCCCTGGGAAACGCTATGTAGGAGAACAACAGTCACGCAACAAAAAAGTAAAATCAAAACCGTTCAATGAAATAAGCCAAAAACTTGGATTGCTGTAGGAGACAAATTCATAAATCACCTCACCAATTCTCAGTCTTCTCAGGTCTGTGCGGGTACATCGTTTCTGAGTTCTTTATCGGAAGCGTTTCACGCAACTTTATAGAGTTTTGCATGGAGCCGCCGCAATTTTCCCTTTCGTAAACAAGCGATGCCATTTGGACGAGACTTTTCACTTTTAAGTTTGTCGTTTGCAAATGAGGGGAAAAAATACTTAATCTAGGACTAGATTAGCAGCGTATGTCACTTATAATTAAGAAAAAACTGAGAAAAAAACCTTTCAAAAAAGTTGGAAAAAAAAATTAGAAAATGTTGATTGAACGATGCCGAACTCAGCTCAATATGCACTTAACCTTTACACTACCGGAACAACGGCCTCCAATTGGCAATTTGAAAGTATTTAAAGGAAGCTAATCCTTACAACCTAATTTATTGAAAGCGAACCAAATAAAAAGGCTTGGTTACCAAGAATGGCAGACATACATACATACAACTTTATCAGTTCGATTCGGATTTTTAGAGAAGCAAAGAAATATGCTAGTATCTCCGAATGTACTCTAAAACAACAATATAAATTATACAGTAATTACAGTATTAAATTACAAAAACTTGGATAATAATGTTACGATATATAGATAGAGCAGTCTTCAATCGAGTGTCGTAAAACCAAAACCAAAGTAATTACTTTGGCCAATCAAAAAGGACGGAGACAATCCCGTAAACCAATCAAAACTCGAAGTAATTACACGAAGCCGACACAAAGCGCGGGAAAATATGCGCGCGCGAGCCCCGATAGGTTTTGGTTTCACTTCTGATTGGTTGAAAAAATGGCGCGAGAACTTTGAACCAATCACTAGTGAAGTAATTATAAACCAAAGTAATTCACCAATTACTTTCGACACTCAATTGAAAACCACTCTAATGAAACTAGAGTGATTTTCAATTGAGTGTCGAAAGTAATTAGCGAATTACTTTGGTTTTGCATTACTTCACTCGATGATTGGTTCTAAGTTCTCGCGCCACTTTTTCCACCAATCAGAAGTGAAACCAAAACCAATCGTGGCTCGCGCGTGCATATTTTCCCGCCCTTTGTGTTGGCTACGTGTAATTACTTCGAGTTTTGATTGGTTTACTGGATTGTCTCCGACCCTTTTGATTGGCCAAAGTAATTACTTTGGTTTTGGTTTTTCGACACTCATTTGAAAACCGCTCTAAACAAAAGTAAGTACAACGAGTTAGAGCGGTTTTCAATTGAGTGTCGAAAGTAATTAGCGAATTGCTTTGGTTTATGATTACTTCACTCAGTGATTGGTTCAAAGTTCCCGCGCCACTTTCTCAACCAATCAGAAGTGAAACCAAAACCAATCGTGGCTCGCGTGTGCACATTTTCCCGCGTTTTGTGTTGGCTACGTGTAATTACTTCGAGTTTTGATTGGTTTAACGGATTGTCTCCGTCATTTTTGATTGGCCAAAGTAATTACTTTGGTCTTGGTTTTACGACACTCGATTGAAACTCGCTCTAACGCATGATAAAAACTAAAAAAGATATGATTTTATATTGTTCCTGAAATTAGTTACGCTGGGCGCAATTCTAAGTTTATCAGTTAAGATATTCCAGTATTTAGTAGCAGTGATTGTAAATGAGTTTTTGCCATAGTTTGTGGTGTTAACACGAGGTTGGTACAACTTATTTATACCTCTAAGTCCTTGGGTATTACGTCTCGAAATAAGTAAAGATGTGATATACGCAGGTGTTAAAGCATGAAGTGCTATATAGACCATTATAAGCTTCTTATTTGTAAAGTTGTTATATTCGGATTGTTGAGCAGAGTTTCGTATATGTTGTTATTATCTTTTGTAATAAAAACTAACGATAAAAAATCACGACGTTTCGACCCCTCGGAGGTCATTTTCAAGTGAGAATAAAAGTTTTAAGAATTAGCATAAATATGTAAAAACTAGATAAAAATGCGGCGAACGCCGAAATGTGATAAAAATATGTACAAAAGTGTAAAAAGTGCTAAAAATATATGGAGTAATGAGCGGTAGCTAGAGAAAAACAATAGACAAAAAATAATTAATTACAAGAACTGTTCTAAACAAATAATTTGGCGCGGATAGAGTCACACTGTTTGTTTAGCGATGGTTTCAGTTCTTTTATAAAAAGCATTTCAAAAACAAGACAATCAAACTTGTTCTGGCACTTTCTCAGGATTCTAAAACTCTTTGCGATGTTGTTAGGTTCCAATGCATGTTTCTCTCTCAGATGGTCGCCGATGGTTGCCCCTTTGTGCTCTTCAATGCGCTGGTGAAGGTGCCGGCAGGTATATCCGACATAACCTGCGTCGCACAGGTCACACTTGAATTGGTACACAACGCACTGTTGGCTTACAAGGGGTGGCTTCTCTTCACGGACCCGGATCTCTTCTTTGATCTTTTTGCTCGTGTAGACAGGGGTAATATCCGCACTGATCTTACGGCTTAGGTCGGCAAGTTGTCTCCGTACGGCGTTCGCAGATTTTTGGTCCTTGAAGGGCAACACGACTCTGATTGGGTCCCCACGCTTCTCATCAACGTGGGTGCGTGATTCCTCGGAAACTTTTGAATCAACGAAAAGGCGGATGGTGGACTGCACATGATCTTCAGGATAACACAGACGGGAAAAGATCTCTTTGAGGCGTTCACATTCCTCGTGAAAGGCCTTCCATGTAGACGAGAGCTTAAACGCACGGTTAAGCATGGTATTTATCATTACTCCATATATTTTTACACTTTTGTACATATTTTTATCACATTTCGGCGTTCGCCGCATTTTTATGTAGTTTTTACATATTTATGCTAATTCTTAAAACTTTTATTCTCACTTGAAAATGACCTCCGAGGGGTCGAAACGTCGTGATTTTTTATCGTTAGTTTTTATTACAAAATCTATATCTAAAAGACTTCTGATTAAGATTTTGAAACGCGATAACCAGCTCCACTTGTTCAGGAGACTTGAGCAGTGCAGCATAAAACAAGTAAACCTTGAGACCGCAGTTGAATTTTTAAAACTATGTCAAAACTTTGACCTGACACCTACATTTGCGAGAGTTGACAAGACTAAATCTGAGAAATGGAGTCGATCATCAGCAGCGTTTGAGCAGAATGTCGTCAGTGAAGAGCTTCGCCAGAAAACCAAGCAACTACCAGAGCTAAGAAGAGAAATCAGAGAAGTTTACCGAGAAATCCAAGAAGAATGCTCGCCTCTTCGCTTCATCTGCATTCTCAAAACGATTGTCTTCCTTCGCAATGAGCAGTATCAACAACAGATGAGCGTTCACACTAAAAAGATCGCACGACTTCTGAACGCCGACACGAACATTGATGAGCACATTAAGAACATATCTTCGTACAGGCTATCCTTCTTCCAAAAGTTGGTGTTGTGTAGAGGGTTAAACTTTGCACTGCCACAACGAATATCATCAAGAGAAATCCATGCAACGTTTGAGAAGGCTTACTGGAAACTAGAACCGAAACTCGAAGACAGCAACGAGAGAGAACTAGCAGCTGCAACACTGCGATCTATTGCACTCAATTACAGCGAACGTAAAGGTCCAACACCACCGAAAGCAATGCTGAGAGCAATAAGTCAACTTAAGAAGAGGGATGACATTGTTATCACAAAGCCGGATAAAGGCTCAGGCGTGGTTATAATGGATAAATCTGACTATGTACGTCTGTTGAAAGAATCATCCATTAATGACGAAGAAAAATTTGCACCAGTAAGCCTTGAGAGACCAAGAACACGAGGTAGACCTCCGAAATTTTACCATCCATTACTCCAAAAGGAGAAGGAGTTGACGTCGACTGTACAAAAGATCCTACCCAAAAACATCGCCGACTCAGTAGTCCAAAAGGGTTCCAGGCTCGCACATCTGTACGGTCTTCCTAAAACCCACAAGAAGAAGTTAGCCATGCGTCCCATCTTATCTGCCACAGGAACATACAATTATAAACTTGCCAAGTGGCTGGACGAAAAGCTAACGCCCTTGTCCGTCAACGACCATACCGTCGGTGACATTTTTGTTTTTGCTGACGAACTCCGTGAAATGAAAATCAAAGAGCATGATGTTTTGGTGTCGTATGATGTGTCATCACTCTTTACTAATGTTCCTGTGGACGAAACCATTGAGAGTATTGCAGAGAGAGCCTTTGAGAACGACTGGTTCAACAAAGAACACGATCTTAATATCACGAAGCAGGCCCTGATAGAACTGTTAAGAATCGCCACCAAAAATCAGCTTTTCCAGTTTGAAGGAAACTTGTACGAACAAGTGGACGGTGTGGCAATGGGCTCGCCGCTGGGGCCTCTCATGGCAAACGCCTTCATGTGTAACATCGAGAAACAGCTGGAAACAGAAAACAAGATGCCCGCCTTTTACAAGCGCTATGTTGATGACACCCTTAGCGCAATGCCTGATGTTGAAGCAGCTATAGATTTCTTAACGACACTAAACAACAGTCACCCTTCTATTGATTTCACAATGGAGCTCGAAGAAAATGGCAGACTACCCTTTCTTGGAATGAACGTAATCAGGAATGGATGCTACCTGAACACAACGGTGTACCGAAAACCAACTGACACCGGACTGTTGTTACATTATCACAGCCACGTTGACGCGAGATATAAACGGTCACTGATAAATACCATGCTTAACCGTGCGTTTAAGCTCTCGTCTACATGGAAGGCCTTTCACGAGGAATGTGAACGCCTCAAAGAGATCTTTTCCCGTCTGTGTTATCCTGAAGATCATGTGCAGTCCACCATCCGCCTTTTCGTTGATTCAAAAGTTTCCGAGGAATCACGCACCCACGTTGATGAGAAGCGTGGGGACCCAATCAGAGTCGTGTTGCCCTTCAAGGACCAAAAATCTGCGAACGCCGTACGGAGACAACTTGCCGACCTAAGCCGTAAGATCAGTGCGGATATTACCCCTGTCTACACGAGCAAAAAGATCAAAGAAGAGATCCGGGTCCGTGAAGAGAAGCCACCCCTTGTAAGCCAACAGTGCGTTGTGTACCAATTCAAGTGTGACCTGTGCGACGCAGGTTATGTCGGATATACCTGCCGGCACCTTCACCAGCGCATTGAAGAGCACAAAGGGGCAACCATCGGCGACCATCTGAGAGAGAAACATGCATTGGAACCTAACAACATCGCAAAGAGTTTTAGAATCCTGAGAAAGTGCCAGAACAAGTTTGATTGTCTTGTTTTTGAAATGCTTTTTATAAAAGAACTGAAACCATCGCTAAACAAACAGTGTGACTCTATCCGCGCCAAATTATTTGTTTAGAACAGTTCTTGTAATTAATTATTTTTTGTCTATTGTTTTTCTCTAGCTACCGCTCATTACTCCATATATTTTTAGCACTTTTTACACTTTTGTACATATTTTTATCACATTTCGGCGTTCGCCGCATTTTTATCTAGTTTTTACATATTTATGCTAATTCTTAAAACTTTTATTCTCACTTGAAAATGACCTCCGAGGGGTCGAAACGTCGTGATTTTTTATCGTTAGTTTTTATTACAAAATCTATATCTAAAAGACTTCTGATTAAGTTGTTATTATCATCAGAAATAAGACATAAAGCCTGCTTGTTTAGCAATTCTAACCTTCGCGCGTTTCCGGCTCCGCAAAAGTGCCATACACTACTACAATTTAGAAAATATGGCAAGATGAGAGCTTTATACAACCTAGTTTTAGTATTACTGGATACAATATTTCTGAAACGCTTCATAACCTTAAGCTGATTGTTAACACGATCAAAGATGTCGGAAACATGTTTACTAAAGGTTAATTTGCTGTCTAAGTTAAGCCCTAATAAGTTAATTTGATCGTTTTTCTTCATTTCAGTATCACCGACTTTAAAACTATATGTGCGGTTAGTTTCTCCAAGAATCATTTCTTGAAATTTCTCAGGATTATCTCTCAATCCGTTTATCTTACACCAGTGAACTGCGTTGTCAAGTTCATTTTGCACCGTAAGGTGGAGTGCTGCCGGATCCTCGTGTGAGTCAGTCATAGATTTGCTGATCGACCGTCAAAAATGGCATCGCTTGTTTACGAAAGGGAAATTAGCGGAGCTGCCATGTTCATGCACCACCGTTGTGCAGTGCGCCAATCAGTAATGGCGGCCAGAAATCAACACGAACGTCTGCAATTCACTTAGCGATGAAAGTGCTTACTTTTCACTCATGAGATAAAATACATGAACTTGATACGCTCCGACATGAAACGCTCACACTGCTGAGATTGATAGGCATAGACATTTTTTTTCAACCAAACAACTTTGTAGCATTGGAAATTCAAAATGCTCATATGCTGTATTTTCGAGACGAAAGACGTCATGGAAGTGGACACTTGAAAAAAGATTTATTTCTAGGTCATCTTCAAGCTCCTATAGATAAAAATTTAAAACAACCTGCGATTTTGATTTTAGAATTTGATGACGTCACTATGAATACCATATATAGCCAAAAATTGGCTATTTGAACCTTACTACGGTGCCTGCTCAATACTCGTGCTAACACGAATGCACCAATTGCAACTCAGAGTCGCTTTTCGTGTTCTTCACGAATACCAATGAGAAGACACTTTATTTCAGGGTTCTATCCCTCAGTCATGCCTTAGTGTAAACCTTGGTTGAAAATCACATTCATGGTTTCTTTCATATGATATACACTGGAGCCGTAGAGCTTGTAAAGTTTGCAAATGTGCGTTTGCTGAAAGTGGTACAAATACCGAATAGTAAAAGCAATTCAAACACTACAGAAACAAAGCCATCTCCTTCAATAACCGCCTAAAAGCTGTTTGAGAGTTTTTCTTACAATGTTCCGACTGCCAGAGATGTAATCTTCATAAAAGGTTTTTCTTTAATGTTTTTATTATTTGCTTGTTTGAACTAAAAGCTGCCTGGTTCTGAAAATAGATTCTTTCAAACAATTTTGGCGAATTGTGTATTCCACTGTCAGAAGAGGTTGTTCGAAAGTCCTGACTGATATTCGTTTTAACAATCTTGACAAAAACTAGACTATTGCATATATACGATGCATGCGAAACATCTTCTCCGAGATACCCAGTGGAGCGTGAGTCAAGCTTTATCTCGTTATTGAGTCGTTTTTAGAAGCAAAAGAAGACGCAATCTTCCTACATCTGTTGACCATTTCGCCTACTATGGCAGAAAACCCGTGGGAAGGAGGTTAGAAGACTATCTGAAACTACCTGTAGCTACGGAAGCCCAGCTCCTTAAACCGACATGTAGCTGCCTCTCTAACTCCCCCTCGGGATTATTCTCCGACGAATCACAATACAGTGTATCCATCCGAAGGAGGAAAGCGTTGGAGGTTTCGTTGTTTGCGGTCTCGGTCGTTTCGCAGACAAAAGCTTCGGTTTTTCGGTGTAGGTATCTTTTGTGGTTTGCGGTCTTCCTCTTCCTCAGTGTACGACAGTAATAAGTACAAGAATGACTCCATACCCAGTAGCCCACAATTCCAATAGTAGTTCTATGTAACGGCATTTTCACAGATCAAGCTATTTTTAGACGAGTTCTTAAATATGAGTTTGGCTTGCATAAGTAAAGGTAGGTAAAGTCTGCTTACGAGTCAAGTTGTCCATTAGGCCGGAGCTTGTCCCAGTTTCTGTAGCATGAAGCAACTAGGAGTATATCTACTCCCCACTGGATCGCTTGCTATTCCAACGCAGGGCTTCCCCCAGCATTAAATTCACCGGTACCCACTTAAAACACCTGGGTGGAGAGAGGCACCGTAAGAGTAAAGTGTGAAAAAGACAACTAACGCCCGAACCCGGACCACTCGATCCGTAGTGGAGCGCACTAACCATGAGGTCACCGCGCTTCCCACGAAAGGAAAGGAAAGGAAAGCAACTTTATTTTTAAGTGTCTAGTCGTTCTAGCGCTGGAGCACTAATTGGGAGCACTGTAAACTGAAATTAACAATTAACGCAAATCAAGTCAAATGTTGGTTTGCACAAGCGACCATTATCAATTACACGGGTAATAATTTCTCATGCCAGCTGCAGACTTGTGATAAGTTGGAAAGGCCTGATTTGGATTCGCGGGAAAATCAATCTAAAAATAACTTGGTCTACAATGAAGTTGTATACGCTCCTTGTCATGGGCTCATGAACTCGAGGATCCATAAAGTTGCGATTTCGGCAAATAACTCCGAAACAATTTGCCAAGCAAACACGTAAGAAGTTAAAGAGAATTCTACTTCAGATTATTCGTCTTTTGTATCATTTTATTTTCTTGGCTTTTTTGTGTGAATGCTTTAAGTGGTATAGTCTCACAGGTACCATATAGGTAAGGAGCAAAATTCCTTTTTTGGAATATTTTATAGAGGGTATTACATGGCCGCTTGGGGATACGAATTTTATCTTCGAGAGTGAGATACCAGCACGAGATATAGATATTGATTATACAATTATTGATGAAATGTCCAGATTTAAGGTGATTCCTCAGTATCGTACTGCGCATATGATGTATCGATATTTATAAATTGGATCAAATTTGCAACATCGTAAATATGGCGTAAGTCGATCATACACGCTGAAACAGTTCTCAAGTTGTGAATGACCCATAATTCTTTGCGAATAAGAGCGCGCATTCCGAGAGATGGCGAATTTTGTTGTTTTGATCTACAATAATCGAGATAGACAGGTACGATGGTGGTTTACTCTTAAACGAGCACGGTGACCTATATTTTTTATTCCATAATTTTGGTGTACAAATTATCCCCTTTGTCACAAAAAAATAAATAAATGAAAAAAATTTATTGCAAGGAAAAAAGATATAGCTAAAAACGTACACAAAGCCCCTTACCAAAGGATGTAAATTATGATATTGAAAACATGCAACGACTCGAGAAACGTTTTGAGTCGCCATCGTTTTAAGTTGAATGATTTTTCCCTAAACTCTTTAAGACAGTGTGTTCCATATGCCCTAGACTTTCTACCTATCAGGTGTTTTCAAGTGTTACTTTAAAAACCCTCTCGTTTAGCTACCGCAAAATGTACCCGGAGTAGATGAAATAAAGCGCGTGATTAGTATCAGTACAGGCATCAATAGGGTGAGATTGGCCCATTGTATCTCTTAAGCAAGCACCGTGACATATCTTTTTTATTGTAGTTCTCAAAACAGGGATTAGTAGGGAACATTCAGGGAAGGTTTCAAGAAAATCGTTCGACATTTTTTTTTCTGAGGAATCACCTTAAAACAATTTGTTTTGCTCATTTTCGAAATGATGAAAACGCGGTCACCAACCGCTAAAACACTCATGTTGTGTAACATGAAACAATATATGAAAGTTATGAAAAACGAATCATAATAATGTAAAATTTTGTAATAAAAATGTTAATGTGGTAGGGAAGAATTATACTAAAGCACAAAAGTATCTTACAATGAAGAGCAAGCTCGCGTTTTATTGGCTAATAGTGTTCGTTTTTAGTAAAAGGAAATATCCTAGTATTTAATCAGTATCTATATAATAAACAAAAATATATTGCTCCCACCAAACACCTGTTCTTTTACGATCTGATTAAAGGGCATGATCAAATTTCTTTTATTTGAGTTTTGGGTCAAAACATTGCGAGACCGTATTCAGAGAATTTCCCCGGCTTTTAGAATCAACCAGACTGACAGGATGTTCAGACTTCCCGCTGTGTGTACCTCAAGAAAAAGTGAAATCGAAACTTAGGGCAACTAGACAAGAAATTATAGTTATTCGGTGACGTTCAATTTTAAACAAGATGTTTATGGTTACAGGACATGAGAATTTTTTAGATTTCCGTGACATATGATCTGTTTCTTTCCATCGATTTGTTAGAAACTAAAACCATCTCACTTTACCATCTCACGGAAACAGTTATTGTGATGCTAAATACCCTCAGGCTAACAAAAGTTTTAATCGATACATAGTTATTGCTGTAAAAAGGAAGACACGAATCTCAGCCAGCCAGTATCGCAATTTTCATAAACCATATTTTTTTAAAAAAAAAAACACTAAAAATGAACTGTTCTGTCGGTCTTCAAAAGCCTGCTTACTTTTGTGAATTTTAGTTTACATGTATTGTTGCACTTCTAAGATAGAAGGTCAAAGTAAATTATGGACGAAAACACGAACAGTCTTCTCGCAGCCTCAAAGAAGGCTGGGTCTACTTTAGGTAAACTGATTGTCTTATTCCGTTGTCGACAATGATGCCTTGTCCATCCTTGTTTTGTTTTGTTTTTTTAAATAAAGTCGAGCGACAAGTGACATGCAAATCATTTCGATGCGTAAATAGTTAGTGAAATTAATTTTCTTCCATTGAATATATTACTCAATATTCATTACTAAAGAGCTGAAGGTCAATTAAAGATTATCCAAAAGTGAGAAAAATCAGTTTAACAGTATGTTCGTCGAGCAACTCAACTTTCTTATACTCTTTCAACTTCATACAAAACGTTTTTGTGCGAAAAGTTTGAGACTGAAAAATTAAAAGAAACCTAGTTAACATTCTCAATCGATTTCCCACCTTTGTTTAATTCTGATCGGCGGACGTGTTAAAGACACCTTTTTGGTGTTTTATGTGAAATGTAGCGGTCTTCGTTCTGTTTGAATTTCCCATTTTATTCCTCTAGTTCTGCATCCTTTCGGCTCAAAATTTGTAACTTGACAATTTTTTCCTTTTTTTCTTTTCGTAAAAGAAGCGGAACTTCGTGACAATAACAGGGCTTGGAAGAGCTATTACAAGCACACCTGCTAAAGTGCAAATGGCTCCTAACAGCTTTCCCAGGGTTGTACTAGGTACCATATCACCATAACCCACATTCGTAAGCGAGATAATCACGAACCAAGCAGAAGCTGGAATACTCGAGAACTCGTCTTTCTGATCTTCGTGCTCGACGTAAAACGTCCAGCCAGAAAAGATCGCTGTGGTTATTAGAATAAAAAACATGATCATGATTAGTTCGCGCCATGTTGCTCTAACTGTTTTGGTGAGGACTTTCAGCTCGTCTAGATGTCGAAATAGCTTGAACAATCGCGAGACGCGCAAAACTCTGATGGCTTCAATTTTGTCGAAAGTTTTCTCATCGTCCAAGATGAGGTGGCAGTAATATGGTATGAGTGAAGCAAAATCAATTAAGTTTAAGACATCGAGCACAAACTTCAACTTGTCTGGACAGGAGAAAATCCGCAAGCCATATTCTAACGTAAACCACGATATACAAACCGTTTCTAAAAGATCGTAAACTTTCCCGTTCTCTTCCTTATCTTGTCTCACCGTTTCCGCGCATAAAACGACGATTGAGAGAGAGATAAAAGTGACCGAAATAATCGCAACAAATCGAGAAATTTTTGACAACGCTGGATATTCAAACCACAGCCATATCTTTGCTAAGAAAAAGTTTGTTGGTAGCGTAACTTCTTCATCGTCGTCATCTTCAACAGCTCCCTCGTCTCTCTTAAATTCGTTTAAAGTTTCCTCTCCAATCTCAAAAAACTTCAGTTCATCGCAGAAATCTTGCAATCCGATATTATCCGGTCGCGTGAGTAATCCATTAGATTGGTAATAAAACAGAATGGCATCGAATGCGTTGCGGTTGCGATTAAAAAAATATTCGTGTCGCTCTTGATCATAGTATTTCGTTCTCTTGGCGGGACTTCCAAGGAGAGTATTTGGAAATCGCGCCAGTGTCGAATACAGAGTTTCATACATTTTCCCGCTTATGTTGATTTTCACTCGCGCTTTACTGGATATGAGATTTTTTTCTAAAGCACTCGATGTTTCTTTAGAACCTAAGGCAACTTCTGGACAGCTTGCTCGCCGGTTGTAGTTTTTCGTATACAGTCTCGGTCCTGTTTTGAATTCAACTGTAGCTCTCAATGCGGATTTCATGTCGGCTCTAACTTCAAGAGCTGAAGGTTGTCTGTTTATATATTGCAGCATATCAACAGAGCAGGCCCAAGATATCTCCGAAACCGCAGCTTATCTTGCCATACTGAGCATCAGTGCTTTGTGTGTGGAGCTTGCGGGACACTGAAGGGAGGAAATTCTTTGACTGTGAAGCCACCAACTGCGTCAATCGCGTTTATAATGACTCATATACAACTTTCTTTGACGGCTGTTGCATTATTAATTTTCTTGTTTGCACCATGAATAAATTGCCCACAAAGATGCTTAATTAATATTTCACGAAAGAACTAACCCTCGACAGCTCTACAGAGCTCAAGTTGGGAAGCCTACAAAATGCCCGATTATGTGATTGTTACAGTTTTGGCCGAGAAACAATCACGTTTCATTAAGATCAACCTGTTTGCGGTGAAACGAGTATATCGACCTTACGGTTTTGAAAGTTGATGCTCATCTGTTAGACAAAGAGGAAAATTAAAACCCTAATCAATGTGCAAATTTTAGGACTAAGCATACTGTGTAATTTGATCTATGCAAGCTGTAAGAAAAATTGTAATTTAAGTTCTTGTGATGTGATTCTGTGCACATAATTTACAAAATGTGCTGTAACTTTGGACCAAATAGTTTGAAAAAAACTTTGTAGTAGTCATTTTAATAAAGCTGCATTACATATCGATCGGCATTCCTTTAATGAGACTCCTTATGTTGGCATGAGAATCGTTTGCGGGGGCTGCGAAAGCAGGAACTCTAATATATTCCAGTTATTGTCTATTCAGCAAATTAGAAGCAAATGGAAGACATAAGGTACGAAAAATTTACGACACAGGCAAGTTTTTCGGCATTATATCTGAAATCTGAATTACGCAGACTCGGATTCGCGTTCAGATTAGCCCACCTACCCAAAGAAACAAAAATATTTAGTCCTAAGCCAGAGGATTGAATCACGTATTAACCACTCTCTCCATCATTTCCACACCATGGCCATTTGTGAAAGGATATCGAGAGTTGAAGAGGAAAACTTTAAGGGTTTTTTATTCTCCTGAACGGATCCAACAAACTCAACACACTTCACTGACAGACTCTCATATGCACAAGGTCAAATTTACTTCTCGCTAGAACTGTCAATGTTGACGTGTGTGATGTCACGCAATACTAACGTCACTCACCACACAGTTAATTCTGACGTCATCATAAATTGCCATCTTCAGTTGTTCACGATTTATAAGTGAGCGCATGCAGACTCGAACTTTCATTTTCACAAGAAAAAGAAAAACTTGCCAATCCTCCACGGTGTCTGACAAAACTGCTGGAGGACGAAACAAAAGGAGTTAGCCAATAACATATCTTCGTCCACCAAAATGGCGGTGAGGACGTAAGGTCAAAGATTAATAGATAACTGAATAAGTTGACCATAACCCATAATTTAATTGAAGTGCACTCTTAATCCTCCTTAAAAATAAATATATTTCACGATAAAAAAGTAAATTAATATATACATAATACGAATAAAAGCAACTACATACATCCTACATATTAATTGAGGCGCTAAGTCCGATTGTAGAACTTCAATCTTTTTCAAGTTTCTCAATACTTTGGATACACCTTATTCCAAAATGGCCACCATTTTAATTTTGTGGTTTGAATATCCAGCGTGGTCAAAAATTTCTCGATTTGTTGCGATTATTTCGGTCACTTTTATCTCTCTCTCAATCGTCGTTTAATATGCAAATTAGCCCTTGTTGTCTCGTTCAAGGTTAAATATGCTCTGGAATTTTTAGCTTAAGTTTTATTCAATCGTAGACGCGAGTTATAAATCTTTGCCAACCAAGTTGAAAGATAATGCAAGTTTCTTAAATTAGTTTTTAGCTCTCTTACATTCTGGTGACTAGTAGTTTAAGCATATTATAGTAGAGCGGTTTTCAATTGAGTGTCGAAAGTAATCAGCGAATTGCTTTCGTTTTGCATTACTTCACTCAGTGATTGGTCAAAGCTCTCGCGCCACATTTTCAACCAATCACATTAGGTGGAGACAAAACCAATCGTGGCTCGCACATTTTCCCGCGCTTTGTGTCGGCTACGTGAAATTACTTCGAGTTTTGATTGGTTTACTGGATTGTCTCCCCCCTTTTCGATTGGCCAAAGTAATTACTTTGGTTTTGGTTTTACGACACTCGATTGAAACTCGCTCTAGTATGTAATTTTAGGGATTTGTACTTTAATTTATCTAAGCGTCTTTTGTAAAGACACGACCCCATTAGCTTTGTAGCTTTAAACATTATCGTGTTTAAATAAAGGTATATCTATCTATCTATCTATCTATCTAAACAAAAGAACACTAAAACGACGGCCATTTTGGAATAAGGACTCACCAGTCTGTCTTAGAAATTAGGACAGAACGGACATAGTAAACCACGACAAAGCAAATTCATATTGCAAGCGCAAGGACCTTAGCACTGACTGGATATGATACTGCCTCCTCCTCAGGCGTTTCGAGAGACGAGCGCGAAGCGCGAGGAACCATGGAAAGCAGAAAGTTCCCTTCCTCCATCGCGCGCTCAATGGTTTTCAACGGAAAGACGTAACGCCCAGTCTCAATGGGCAAATAGGCACTGGTTCAAGTCAACGAAAATTTCCTTTCCAGCTCATATGAATATTTCACGCTTATTTCACACCAGTCCTTCTCCCATACGATGTTTCTTACTCTTTTGCTTTGTGCTTATTGTTTTGCTTATCTCACAAGTGGGGTTCAACCTTAATAGAGCATCAAAAGTAATTGGTTTGCATAATTACGCCTGTGCTCGATTACCAGCCGTTGTTTCGAGAAATGAGCCAGCGCTCACTCCCGGAGCCATGGCCGTCTCTTTTTGGGGAGGATACCCGAATTCGAGTGGGGGGGGGGGGGGGGAAATCGAGCCAAAACTACGCCTAGTAATTGGCTTAAACGTCTCGCTCCACATTCTCAGCCAATCTGATGTAAAAGCCAAACCATATGACTTGCTCATTTTCCCGCCCTTGGCTCAGGCTTCATGTATTTGCCTCGCGTTGTGATTAGTTCGCCGAAGGAATGATCTTTGTTTTCCCTTTACGGTATGCGCAATCAATTGAAAACAATTCTCTTGAAATTTAAAACTAAATTTTACGCCGATGCGTTCGTCATGGAGTAAAACTCTTCTTCGTCTTCTTCTTCGTCTTCTTCCACGTGTGACTCCATGACTAAAACCACTAATCTGTAAATAAGCAACGCTAATGCCATTGCGTTTTTTCCTGTAAAGAACAAGTGCAGGGTGGTCGCAACACCGTAAGCAATTATCAATACAAGTCGCACGATTAGAAACGGTCCATCTTGCATCAACATCAAAGTCAATATGGAGTACAAGTCTCCGTGAAGTTTTAGTTTCTGTCTTCGTTTTATGTGTTCTTCGAGCGCTTCTTCTTCGCGTTTTACTTCGCGTTGGACTTGCACAACTTCCAGAGCTGTATCGTGAATTGAGAATCTGGCTTGTCTCCCGCGAGACTTGTAAGCCTTGAGCTGTTTCAGTTGATCAACGGCAGCACGCAAGTCTGTGTTTTTCTCTATTTCAGCAAGGTCAGCTTTTTGCTTTTCGGCTTTTTGTACGATGAGTTTCTTGATGTACTTTGGAAGTTTAGTTTCTTGACTTTTCGTTTCTTCTACGACAACTCTATTCCCCTGCGTATGCAAAGAAAAAATGTACTTTAACAATTTTTCAACTGAAGATGAAAACCAAAATCCAATGAAAAGACGGACTACATTTTAGCACACCTCCGTCTAAGTCGTTTACGATGGCTAACACAAGTTTCAAAAACGTCCTTTTACTTGTTAAGCCTTCAAGACACAATGAAGCGAAGGAAAAAAAACAGTATTTACTAATGTGCGGCCTAATCACGAATGGCAAGCGACCAAATGATCACCGTTTGGAGCTTACGTAGTACATTTTGCCAAGGACATTCGTGTCCACCAGAACTTAATGCTTCCTAGCAGTAGTTTCTAGTTTAAAATTTCGCTTAAGGACCCTTAAGGACGGTGCTTACTATTGTTATTGCGCATACGTTCTGCGCATCTCCAGATACTCGTTTTTCCTATCGCCGATGCTTACTAATACAGGGATATTTTTGCGCGGTTTAAAAATATCCGGAAAAAGTAGATCTTAGTAAGTACTCTTGGTATTCAAAAAGAAAATCGGGGGTAACCATGCATTTTTGAGAGATAATTAAGTTTAAATTTGAGAAAGAACGCCATACATTGCTTTGTATTTTAAAGCTTTTTACAAATATTATTCATGAATTATCTTTGAAAAATGCGTGGTTACCCCCAATTTTCTTTTTTAATTTCAATAACACTTGTTAAGATCTACATTTCCTGCATAATCATACACCGGGGCACAATTCTAACCTCATAGGTCGTGGATGGACATGATTCCAAATCTTATGAAGGCATTCAACGACATTACAAGAAATCGTTACCTTTTCAAGTTCTTTGGAGTCTGGTATAGTATCTGCTGTGGCAGTGAAAACCAATGTGAACTGCAAGAACGACCACGTGTATGTAATCAGGACAGCTATGGCCACGCCCTCCTTACACCACAAAATAGGATTATTGTCGAAAACTTCAAAGAGTTCTGAAATTTAAAGTGGTTCTCAAGAATGAGATAGAGCACAACCAGGCCATCGAAATGGAAGGTTCTATGGCCAATCCCCAAGCGCAATAATGCAAGAAAAGGGAAATCACTTTAAAAGACTCTTGCCGTTTTTCGACATCGAAACGCCGGTTCCCAGGGTATCATAACGTCAGCGCTTTCTGGTGAGAGGGACTATATTGTACAGAAAACGGACCGCGACATCGACCGGAGAAATTATTATCTACTCATTTTAACTCACCCATAATGTCAGCGGCATTCGCCACGTAAACCAAGAGCAGGGAGGATAGCTGGTCACGTGTTAGTTCTCCTCTGGGTAAAAGCCACCGTCCCACAATGATTAGCAAGATGAGGCCCAATTTGGACCATTTCTGCGCCAGCTGTCCAGAATCGATACTAATAATTATCTGATAAACAGAAATAAAAAAAATTCATATTTTCAGGTGAATCCCGCATATCAATAGCGACTTTTACGGTAAACGTCAGAATTTTCGTTTCATGGAAGCTTAGCCTTTTTATAATATTAGTACAAAAAAGAAGCACATGTTATTGCGTGAGTCTGGACAAAAAGCCGAATTATATTGAATTTTAGAATTAAATCGTCCTAAAATCAATCGTCAATTGAGTGATCATTGGCTCGAAGGGTTCTAAGGTTGTAAGGTTCCAAACTTGAGCACAAATCTCAGAGCTACAATCTTTGACAAAATAACATGAATCAAATTAGTAGCCCCCCTCCTACCAAAATCAATGATGAATCCGCGCACAAGTTGAAGCCAGCAATTTTTTCATCATTGAAATCGAGAGGAGGGTTGGTCTTCATTTTCCATTTGAAATGCCCAAGGTTGTAGATCAGAATGCCTCAAACAAACATTTGGACACTAGGTGTAATAAAAGTGAGAAAATTGTATTTATTTTCTTCGCTTTAAACTAGGATTAGTAGATTTCCCATACAAACCCTATAAGTCGTCACATCAAATGAGGATTCAACATACGAGTTTGAAACGCCTGTGATTATTGAGTGATGACTACATACCAATCCACCGCCGACTTGATAATAATTGGTTTCCGCATCTATTTCACAATTATCAGCACCATCTTTGATTTTCTCATTCAGTATCCTTAACTCCGCGACCCAAATGGCCGGCAAAACTGTCACAATGTAGAAGAAACTTCCAGGCCAGAAGCTAGGATGTAAGCATATATAGTAAAAAAACACATTGAATAACCTATAAGGTACGACAAGAACGATCTGGTGCCACCTTTTAATCTGAGGCTACGTTCACACGGTAACGGACGAATTTTCTACCGGTTGAAAATTTGACCGTACATTTTGTTCGCACGGAACCGTGCAATATTTTTGCTCTGTTCACACGGAACTGACGAACTGGATTAAAGTTTAACCTTTGTCAGTGGCTTTACAATCTGTTCATGAGCAGAACGCGACTTTACGAAATCCAAAATGGCGTCAAGAAAGAGAAAGCCTAAGGATAGTAGCTGAGTTACCACTTATCCATGCAGCCACGCCTTTGCCGTGCAAAAATTTAGACGGTCAAGGTGTTCACAGCGCGCTGGGCAAATTTTTGACCGTACCGGCTAAAAATTCGTCCTCGATTTTGGAAATCAAATTTTTGAACGGCGAGGCGTCCAAATTTTCGTACGTTTAGCGTGGTTCCGTGTGAACGCAACCCCTAAATGGACGAATTTTCAACCGGTAGAAAATTCGTCCGGTACCGTGTGAACGTAGCCTGAATATGAATTATGCGCACGCTTTAAAAAAAAAACGAAAAAAAGAAAAACACACAAGCAAACAAAAAACAGAACATGGGATTGCTAGCTCAGTAGGAATTATTCTCTCTCACGAAATCCCACAATCATACATGACGACAACGTTATGCGAGTTCTGGTTCCAGCTTTTTGAAAGTCAGTCACCAGGATTAACCCACGAGCTAAGTATATTTATCAGGGGCACCCAACGTCAATTTTCGGAAAATATCTGTTCGGAAGACAATTTGAGATCTAGAATTTTCGGAACATTTGTTGTAAAATTTCTTGCTTGCCTGCCTGTCCTAGGATTTTTGAATATCTAAAAAATGGTATAATTGCCCATTTTTAACGGATTTTTACCCTAAAAAGGTCACCTAGAATTTTCGGGAGCCTTTTTTCTGGTTGAAATTTTCGAAAAGGTAAGTTTTGATCCCTATAATTTTCGGATCACTAGACTTTCAGCTAGGGAATCCGAACAGATGAAAAATTTTGAGGGGATAAAAATATGGCTATATCTACCGTTTAAAGACTAAAATACGTTTAACAATGCTATGTTTAAGTGGTTTTGAACTATATTCTCGTTGGGTGCCCCTGATTTATATTGCTCATCTCCTGGATATTTATTTTACGGTGGACAGCGCGATGTACTTTTTGATTTAAGTTTGATGCTCGGTTCAGGTATATCTCAAATCACTCTTGAATACCGCATTGGATAGCACAGGCAGCATTTACCCGAACGCGGTTTCATTTGTAACCGCATCGTTTTTAACCGCATCGTTTTCGATGCGGTTACACCTTCAGTTTACACGACACCGATCGAGACTGTTGCCGAAACCGTGTCGATTTGAAACCGCTAACAGAAGTGGAGCGTTTTCAAAACG
>NC_090880.1:30995248-31010248 GCF_036669935.1 Montipora foliosa | reverse complement strand
GATCATACATGTGCACCGACCTGCTCTTCATAGCAGATCATTGCACCGGAAACGTGAATATCCCCTTAAGGCCGCCAGAATATTTCAGGTGTCTATAAAGTGACATATCTCTTTGTTGCACAAATGGTGTTGAAAAGTTATTTAAGATAACACAAAAATCAATGAATCGATCAATAAAAATAAATGGTAACCCTCTTTCAACCGAACAATAGGATTTACTAAGAGATATGAAGGCAATTTTATATATCTATGTTTGCTTAAATGGACCATTGTCTAATGTTTGCTTCAGTGCCCGATTGTCTTGAATTGCTTACTTCTACGGGCGATTGTCTTAAATCGACCGTTGGTTGATCTTCCTTTGGCTGATAATTCGGAGGCAACGTCTCTGTATCTGAAATATTTTGACAAGTACCAGCATGAAGTACATCTTGTGTTACAGTAGCGTTACTGTATTGCGTTCTTTGGTCTTTTGTTTGCGGTTAAAAAGGGGTATTGTGTTTCAGTTAACCACACGCCCTTTCGCGTTGTTCGTTGTCGGCATGTGGAATGTGTGCAAGTCTTCGGTTTCGTTCTTTTCAAGATTTCGGCGTAGTGGAATTGATATGTGAGTTATCCTTTTCTTTGGTTTATCTTTGTGTTAGCTATACAGTACAGCATTCCTTCAGATCTATTTGGTATGGATTTTGGTTATGTTTGTTGCCCAAGTTTTATTCATATCGTTTGTCGATTTAATTAGCTCTATCGGTCGTATCGAAGTAGTCTGTTCTCATTTTGCGTGCTTTGTTTTCCTTTTGCGTCGCAAGTTTTGATTTTAAAAGCGTTGATTCCAGTGTTTTTAGTTTAGAATCTGATTGTATTACTTTCAGTGTACTAGTCGATACCAATGAAGTCGATAAATATATGGAAAATTCGTTCCTCGTTTTGGTACATCCTGTCTACTTTGATTAAAATGCGGCCAACTGTGGCTGTATCCCAGCTTCGCACAGAACATCACTGTGCGCACAATGTGTAGCGCTGAAAACTTATAAAAGAGCATTGTCTTTCCCTGGAAATCTCAATGAACCTTTCGTGACCTCGATGAATACTTCCAGCGGTTTGACATGAATGTTGAAAAAATATATAACCTTACCTACTGATCGACGAGATCACAAGAACGATTCCACGAAAAGACAATTGCCCACCAGCTAATGCCACTGTTCCTACTAACGGCATCTTTCCAAAATCATCGCCGACTATTAAAGCGTAGACAAAAAGATCGAGGTTTGGAATATAAAGAGTCCAGGCCCCACACGGCCAGTCCCACTGGTCACAAATAGTGTTCTCGCAGCAACAAATGAATGTTATCTTGTTGCTAACAATGAGGAATACATGTGTTATGATGCAATGTTAATTTTGTGAGACATCAGGGAGCTTAAGATCTACGACGGCGACGTCGACGAAAACGTCACCTCAAAACAGAACTTCGCTCTAGTAAAAGTCTTTCGCGATTATTCCATCTCGTTCACTTCGTACAATGTGGGCGAAGTATCCTAAAAATAAATTGGTACGAGTGGTTTCAGACTGAAAATAGAGAATGAAAGATTCTCTGTTACATGCTCACGTTGTCGTCAAAACCTAAAATTTAGTGATTTCACGTCGTCGTAACGCAGCGAACCGCAAAAATATGAGCTGAAATCCGTGCCGCACGTGCCAGCACAATTATTTATGCTCTTTTCAATGATATCATTGTTTTCTGGCGTTTTCGTCGACGTCGTCGTCGTAGATCTTAAGCGCCCTATTGCCTTGCATACGGCTGGCGCGCCTGAAATTTGAATTGACCAATCAGGATTCAGCAGGCGGCAAAACCTGTACTGTCCTGACTTCAATGAATGTAAACAGGAATAGCATTGAAATAAGGCCATTTATCTCACTGGAGATGGCATTAAATATTCAGGAAAAGGGACTTAAAATTTCCAAAACCATATCAGACTGTAAAAAGTGAGAAGTATGAAACGTTTTGTGACTCCAAGCTTGCAATTTGGCGTCAAAAATGGGTCACCGGCTTCTCGCATGGCAACTCGCTCGTGGTTCGCCTTTGAATTAACTTCCTGATCTTTCCGATCAGTGATACACCGCCCAAAGATATGGAGTAGAAACTTAGCACTTCAAATTACACTCTAATCAGTTAAGTCTGTTCAAATATAAGTGCTACACGGCCAACGTTTGCAAAAACGTAATCCTTCCTTGTTCGTGGTAATAGTTGTGTTATTTTGAGCAAAATATGCTGTTCCTCGTCAAAATAAACCCGGAATTCTCAACTTAACTATCAGAAGAGGCCAACCAAGACAACTTTAGCATTGTCTTTATTTTTGTTAGCTTTGAAGAAAAAGGCTGTTATCGTGTCGTTTCGGTAGGACAGTTAAATTTTGACTGCCGCTCGTTCTGCGGCGCAGCCACCGTATGCAAGATGGTGTTTCTTGCTGGATATCCAAACAGCGTGACTCCGAAGCGTGCATTGCCGAACGGTCACCCATCCAAATATTAGGGAGCTTATGAAACGACGACGCCGACGGCAACGAAGATGCTTCAAAACAATAGGTTT
This sequence comes from Montipora foliosa, assembly GCF_036669935.1. Taxonomy (NCBI): domain Eukaryota; kingdom Metazoa; phylum Cnidaria; class Anthozoa; order Scleractinia; family Acroporidae; genus Montipora; species Montipora foliosa. Next base: position 31,007,667 of record NC_090880.1, on the reverse strand, counting down.
AGTGAGCAAAAACAATGGCTCTGCACGCCTTGCACGTGCGTTTTACAGTTTGGTACATTTCTTTGCCGTCATCTCCTAAATGACGACGTGAAATGACCAAATTCAAGGTTCTGTGGAGGACGTTAGCACATGACGATGAATTTTCAGTTCACTCTCTACGCTTCCAAGCCACTGATACCAGTTTAATTCCTCGACAGTTACTACACATTTTTAACGCAAAACGACATGAAATAGCTTCGTAGTGATACGAATAACGCGAACTTGTATTTTTAAATGAAGTCCTCGTAGCCGTCGTCGTCCTCGTTTCGTAAGCTCCCTATTAACTCCACCCAACAGAGCTTGACCCGTAACACTGTCACATGAAATCGAGGTTTTTTGTCCCAGAACAAGATGGCACCCAAACGCTGAAAATTGTGTGGCATCACGATCGATACCCGAGGGACATCCCGCGGGTCTGACACAATTAGGGCGCGGAATAAGAATACGTGGAGTGATGGTTAAAAGAGTATGTTTGGCGCGTTTCGAAGCAGCAAGGATAACAAAAATATGTTTAGAATAGCATTTTAGCAGATATTTGAAATGTATTCCTAATCCGGAATACGGTCAATCGAACGCACCCTTAGAATGCTTTCTCCTTTGTCGAACGCAATAAATATAATAACCAAGCTGTTTTCTTTCGTTGAACTTTTGTTCAGCAATACTGATCACAAAGGAATTTGCAATACGAATGTATTTAATTATCGTCCATGAAATGAATACCCATTTTGAAGTCGTTAAAAACTGTAATAAATTATTTAAAGTTTTCGATCATTTTGCGATATATGGAAGACATCGAAATGTGCGGAGTCCATTGCAAATTTCATTTAACAATGCCTAAAACAACAATTTTTGCATTTTTGGGGAAACCTATTAATATCCTCCTACTTTTTTACGGTATGTCTTTTTACAAAGAAATCCTTAAAGTTTTGCGCACTAAAAAAAAGCCACTTATTTCTTGTACGGCTAAAATTAAGCTTGAGTTATGAGTTGCTTTGATACGGTATACCAGGTGACAACGTTTGACAACGAATCAGATTAGCATATTTAGACATCCGCCTCTGTTTGTGAATCCCTGTTTCAACAATTGCTAATTTGCATTTTGTATTTGTTTCGTTGTATACTGAGAAAATGAATTGACATGACGCTATTATTATCTGGATTACTTCAATTCTCTGATTGCAGCACTACTCTTTGTCGAGCGCCTTCAATCGCAGTGCCGATGTCAAATCATTAATCATTGGTAAGTATATCCTACTTGAGATTAGCGTTCGTTCCCTTAATGAGGGATAAAAAAGTAGAACATTTGCGTATATTCAGAACAGAACCGTAAATAAGGTGAAAAAATGTACCAGAACAAACGCTGGAGGCTATGAATTATCATAATCACTCTACATGCAGAATTTTTCTTGTGTTGTTGTTCCACGAAGGAGATTTCTTACACTCACGATATTTTATAAAGCTGAGAGTATATTAACAACTGAACGTACGGTAAGTTCTTGCATAGCGTAAATTGATAAAGCAATTATTTAAAATTCTGTCTTTCATCCGCTGGTTAATATGCGCATATTTAAAGAAGAAATCATAAATCTTGGAGTGAAACAGTATTATTCTAGTCCGTGATTATTTATTCTCCTCTTGCCAACTTTCTTTTTCCATCTAGCAGAGTTAAAAAGAGGGATTTTGAGGGCAAAGGAACAAGCACAATGAACAAACAACGCGAAAAGAGTCTTAAATCTTTGCCTAAAGGCCGAGGAAAGGAAACTGAATTTCGCTCGAAAAAACAAAAGAATGAACTGCATATACTAAAAATGTCACAGGAATGGGACTTGAGGAGGCAGAAACGGCGACTGGACAGACAAAAATGGGTTGAAGAGCGGCGAAATCAGAAACTACCAATTTGGCAGCGTGTTGGAAATCTGCGCGTTCAAGCCAATGAAGAAATTTTGACTGAAGCAGGGAATGAACTTGTAAACAAGAAACAGCAATTTGAAAATTCAAATAAGGCAGAACAGAGCACTATTTCAAACAATGACAACATGATAGAGAATTTATTAGAACCTCGAGAAAAAGGGATGGCAAACGAATTACTAGTTCAAACACAGCGTTTCGCTGAAGGGACGGCTCAGAGAACAAGCCTTGGCAAGAACCAGAATGAAGAACCCGAGATAAAGTTTATTAAAATAGAACAGGCAACGAGGACGGTGGAACAACCCTTACTGTACAACGTGAATTTGGCAACTGTGGCGCAAATCACAGAACATGGTTCCATCTCGGCATTAAATTGCTCCTCAAAGGTAAGGCCATTTTCAATCTTTTTTACTACATATTTACACTACCGTGCGGTCTGTGGACATAAGCCTCAATATAAAAACTGGTTAATATTTGCATACAAGTCCGTGTTTCGTCAAAGATGATATTGAACGCGGTGAAAATTATGCGAAAAGTAGATTTCAATCTCTTTTCACTAAGTGTTTTTGATTTTTTGCGACGATTGAAGACATTAAAGTTGAACCTGTTTTTAGACGCGGATTCCTCCTCTCGTGGGTAAGAAATTTATGAACTCGAACTTTTTCCGTATATTGGAGGAGCTGAAAAAATATCTCGGCCGGACGCATAACAATTACCCTCATCGCCCGAATTCGCTTGACCATAACTAAGAAACTTTTCAGGCGATACTAATATTGCAGAATTCATAACAAAACTGACGCAATATCTTATTGCTAACTAATTTAAAAGAGAATATTTTGGTTTTCGTGAGCATAAAAACGAAATGTGATTAAACGAAACCAGCTCTTCGATTTTGGACCAAGAGTCGAAATAGTGTTACCTGATGATGAAAGTTTTGGGTCACTTTCATGCGCCAAACTTTTAATAACTTGCTTGGGTCTAAGACATTAACTTTGCATAGCGAAAGAGAGATATATGGCTCACAGTGTCAAAGAATATCAATTGTTTCAAACAGCCAACTTTTTCCTTTCCTCTAGGATTTTTCGTGTAATTTAAGATTAATTTGAAGGAAGTAACAGGATGTATCAGTTATACCCTTCCTTGTACAACATCCTTTTACAGTTGAAAGAGCCTTGTGAGATATCTTTCCGGTGTAGTTTCCCCTATCTGCGCATTTTGGTTTGAAAAACGTCCGTTGAATTCAAAGCGGTTCTGCATCCAAAACAAGGGAAATTGTCATTTTTAAAAATTGATTTAAGGCCGTCTTGTGATAAATTTACATAAAAATCACATTCTTCCATATGTTGCTAATAAAAATCCTAGTTATTAAATAATCGTTCAGGCAATAACCTGCCTTATTATATACTCAACATAATGTGGCGTTTCCGATTGGTCAGTGACGAATGCATAAATGGTTTTATAGAGGAATACGGAAGTTGCTATGGAAACACAGCAATTAAGTAATTTTGTTGAATATAATAAATGAAAAGTCGTCTAAACTTGCTCGAACATTTCGTGATTTATGACCACTCGTAATGTTTTGAAAGTTCTCGAACATTTCGTGATTTATGACCACTCGTAATGTTTTGAAAGTTCTCAAATTGCACTCGTCAACGGCAATTTTGAGAACTTTTTAAAACCTCACTCGTGCGTGCCAAGAATCACGAAGTACAGGATAGGGTTCATAGATCAGGGCCAAATTAACCAAGTAATACATAACACTCTGCATTGCCTAATAATCAATCCTGATTAACAAGGAGTGCATTCAGTCACTCATTCAACAAATCTTTCGATGTCAATGTGATAAATTGGAATGATATATTTACAGATGCAGAAATTCATGATAAAGTCGCAGATTCTGGTCAAATACAGCTGTAAGCGTGCTTACTAATCGCTGAAATCGGCCCTTTTCACGGTGCAGATGTGTTGACACAGTGGGTCTTACCGATGTTATACTTACCCTCTTATCCAAATATGAGAAGAAATTAAAATTGAAACTGTCAAGACACGGCGAAAGACTTAAAAAAACAAGGACAACAAAAAAAGCAAGGTGACACAGCATAACACCCACCTGGTGTGGCCAACAAAATAACGACCCAGCTCACTACATTTGTTGTGTGGAGCTGCCAGTTTAAAAGGTGTCTAAAACCTTCGCCATACTGGTGAGGTCCAGCAAGGTCGAAACAGCTGTCCATGGCTTCTACATGACCGGATGGTTGTGCGCATGCGTGTTATGTAGGCCACACCGGGTTGGAGTTTGTATCACTTTTAGGTTTTTCGTTCTACTTAAAAACCAAGGCCATCCTTTTCCTCATTCAAACGCGATAAAATTTTAGTTATACATGAGGGTGTGAACTGGTGGAGAGAAATTTTCGGTCTCATAAACCTTCAGGTCAGGCCAGGCCAGGATATCGAGAAAATTTTGTCACCCATGGAGTGCACGTTCGAAACGAACTGTAGACTGGTAACTAGCATCAGGCCATCTTAAATATGGCTTCTGCTTTTATATTTGAGAAAATTACTCTATTTTATGGAGGGCTTTGAACACATTAACTGGGATGAAAGGGAAAGTAAAGTTTGAAGTGTTTGACTACCTCAGCTTTTTTCGGCGGAGGTAACCCCAAACAATACGCCATTGACTCTGTATTTTGGGATATTTGTGGTCCTTGTCTGAAGGAAGCAGACTGGAATCCTGTGGCAAATCAAGCCACGGGCGGCTACCGATGTAACGAGAAGAGCTGTGGCCGTCTCAAACAAAATATGCAAATTTGTATGTAAGGGCTTGGGCCTTAGAGTCACCTCACTCAAATATTGGCGCCGGGAAGGACGTGGTTTTTAATTTGTGGTCATTTGTTTTTAGTCCCTAGACAGTCAACCCAAAGGCATTTTACGTGAATGCGAGACGTCACTGGAGAAAGGTACAATTAAGTAACCGTTGGAATTTAAAAGAGCTATTTATATATAACAAAGCGGACGAGGGGACTGGAACCTAGATTAAGCAAATACTTAACAGTAAAATATCTAATAATAATAAAAACAGAAAAGATTAATAAAGCATCAGCTTTTCACTTCCGACGTTGACGTTGAAAGCTGGCTCAACTTCTTGAATAAAGAAGGTCTCTTTTATTTTACAATGACAACGGTTACTTTTGAAAATGTATGTAGAGCACATACGAAACGTCAAGTCATAATCAAAATGAACAAGTTCAATATGTTTATCACTGCTGTTTGTGTCTTATTTTTGATCAAACTACGATGGCCCAAGAACAAAAGTATTTACGATACAATTAAGTAAATTTAGCAGTAGCCATTCTAAAAATAAACTGATGGACCCCTTTCCATCGCAGTCTTTGCAGATTGACGCGTCTGGGTTATGACCTTCTCAGTGGTGTCCTTAAATTAGAAAGGTGTCTCTTATTTAACGATCTCTGCAAATGGTTAGACTTTCAAATTTTTAGAGAGAGAGATAAAGACTATAAACCGTAAACCGGTAAACTCTGAGTGTTTGCAAAGAGTGGGACTCTAAATTCCCGGTGTCGAGGTCTGACCAAAGGTGACAATGCCCTCTCAGCTTCTGTCCAAATGAGTCTAGTGACAAGCAACTCACACCAAGAAATCATTCGTTGTTGTGATTAGTGATTGACACTCGCGCTCTTAAATTAAAATGAGCCATTTATAAATCAGAAGGCAATGGTAAAATGATATTTATGTCTTCAAGTTATGCCTTCCTTTGTACATTTTCTTCCCACAGCGCCCAAAGTTTCGGGAAAAAGCGAATTGCCTTCTGCTTCAATACAAAATGTGGTGCGTGTGGATAGGACAAAGGATGCATCGAAGAATGGTGAACCAGAGAGAGCATGCGCAGACCGAAAGCGAAAGATAGAGGCTATCAGTGTGGATAATGACTTAAGAGAAATGGTAATCATTCACATTATACATGCAGTTTCTAAACCTTTTATGCCGAGTGGCCAATCAGGCGACTCTCTAAAAATAGCTGCGTAGCGAAAATTAGATTTAAAAAAAACTATCTTTGTATGGGGCAACGGTTATCTTATCTCATGTTCTCTAAGCTAAGAAAGAATGAAGAACTGTATGGTGAAGTACGGCGCCTTGTTTTTTTTCCAGTACAATTTAAATGACTTGAAATATATTTCCTGTGATAAATTTTTTGTTTTACTTCTTTAGCCCTCGCTTATGCGGGTGGACAAGCCGACAACTTTGGAGAGCATAGAAAGGCAGAACAGGGTGAGAATGTCAAACTGTTTCAACATCCAATCAAACACTTTTTTCCTCATTCCTTATTCCTGATAAGAAGAGATGGCATTTTCGTCCAGATGCCGCGATCCTGTCGGTCTTGCAGCACCCAGAATCGCGATCGACCTCTGGGGACGAGAGGTTAAGGAGCAGGCCTGGCGAAATGGCAAGCGCACTCCCCCTTCCCCTAATCATTGTGGTCCGGATTCGATCCCCGGACTCGGTATCATAAGTGGATTGAGCTTATTGGTTCTGTACTCTTCTCCGAGCGGCCTTTTTTTCCGGGTAATCTGGTTTTCAAGTCTCCGCAAAAAGCAACAGTTTATTTGACCTGTTTGAATTTCACGTGATAAGAGTTGACTTTAGTAGAGCACTTGTTCTCAGGAAGATAAGTTTCATCATCGTAAACATCATCATTACTATTATTATTAAATAGCCTGCATGAATTTCAGGCGCCAGAACAAAGGGAAATAATGGTGTGAACAGTCAACTTACAAAAATTATCAACCAGGACCTATCCCCAATTTGTCTTCCTTCCCGCAAAATCGAATTTGAAAAGCTTTTCTTGGGTTTAAATGTAGCTTCCTTTGCCAAGGCCCGTGTGCTACGTCTGGAAGTGTAGGTATACTCACCCCTTCCCCTTACTTATAGAAACACGTTTTCCTTTTTTGGAGTGAAAGGGCTACAAAAAGACATAATGTTCTCTCGTGTTATTGAGGAAAGATTGCGTGACGAGCCAAAATAATGTGATGGTATTGATTGCTGATGTGAGTGTTTCAGTTTTTAAATGGATCTTGTTTCTTCCGTCAGCCTGTCACGATTTCGAGTTCTGCGAACGAATCCGTCATAATCAAGCCTGTTGCTGGAGACATGGGGCAGAATGCAAACCGAAAAGGTAAAAGTTTAGGTGTTGCTATGACTACCTCCCGCCCTAAAAAAGTGTAATTTCATTTGTTTATTCTCAGTTAGACTCTGGTTCCTGATACATTACTGACAACACTGATTTCTGTTTTTGGTAGGAGAAGCTATGCCACAAATAAAGCAGTGCTATTCCTTGCTCGATCGCCGCGAAGAAACACCGAACGTTAATTTGTTCGCAATCAAGACGTCGCCAAACAACTCGGCTTCAGTTCCAGTTCCAGTGGCATCGCCAGTCACCTCGACAACAGCAGCTTCCGAAGTAAAAAGTCAAGCTGCCTCACCGTCAGCAGCAGTTGATTCTAAGTGCATCGTTTACTTGTCAAAGGCACCAGCCTCCGTCGTTTCTACACCAGGCTCTTCCAGTCATTCCCGCTCGGCCGGCTATCTTGTTCCCGTGTACAAGGCAAATAACAGAGAGACTGCGTGTGCACTTCTTCCATCGAGTGGCGCACAGCGACCTCATCGGGTAGGAGAAAAATCCGGTTTAGAAGAGCGCTTGAACGATAACAAGACGGATTCTAGCATCGTTGGCTGCACAACCATGCCACACTATGCAGCGCATTCTTTCCCGTGTCCACGTTCAACCGTGACTGGAGTGAAAGAAGCTCATGCAGGATGTGTTTTCTCCACTGGGAAGTTTACTTCTTACTCTCAACCCCCTCCTGTATTACACAGGGAGCCCATTCTTCCAACTGCAAGAGTTCATTCGTGTCATGAATTGGTCCATACCAATATCATTCAAGGTCCGTCACATTGTGGAGACTCTGTCCATACTATCGTTGGCCCAACATTGGGCGGATGTAAGAACCACGTCGCTAAGGTACATCACGAACCAACTCTACCGCAAAAAACAAATGCTGTATATAGCATCGGCTCTTTGAGGCCAGAAACGGCAATTTTAAGCGTTGTAGGAGCACCGCTGACTGACGAAATGAAAGGCGCACAAGCAGCACCGGAGAAGCTGCACTTTCAAGCTTTGAATCGATCGACGGAAGTAACACCAAACCCATCTTCGTTGAACCCCCAAGAAGTCATTTATAATCCAATGTCTTTTTTTGTACGAGCAAAGCTTGTTCCACGCGAGGTGGTGACCGTGAGTCACGGAGCGGAGCCCAGTTCTCCTCTCGTACAGTATATCAAGACCAATGCGATTTGCGACAGGGAGCTGACAAAGTGGACCGCGAAAAATGTGGCGGATTTCATCTCTGCTACGGATTGCGCGGATAAAGCGGAACTGTTTGTGGAGCAGGTTTGTAGCGGATAAAATTGTAGCAAAGCACAAGCAAATTTGAGTCACTGCAACTGTGATTCGCTTGATCCAAACGGTTTAACCGAAACCCTTCCAGCAAAAGAATTAATTGCCCTTTTTACAAATGCAGAAACACTAGAAAGTACTAATTGCAAAGAATGTACACCTAAAACACGTTGATTAGGTGAGTTCTGGGCGAAAGTCTGGTGCTAAAAAGCCGCATATTGAAGGTGTTACAGGCATGTATAGCTGGCCCAGGTGCTGTTGCCGTTTGTTGCGCAAAAACGCCTGTGGTTAAGTTCCTCTTCAACGGCCAATCGCAACCTATGAAAGGCGGACAGTCAAATACAGAGATCACAACTCAAAACTACTGGCTGTAGTTTTCGCAAAACGCTGGGAAAATGAACGCAAGTAGGTGATAGGTTGGTCCAGAATGACCCCACGAGACTTTTTGCCCAATACGAAAACGCAATAAAGAAATCCAATTATAGAAGGAACGGTTAGTTTTCCAACGCCGAGGGTTCTAGAGGCACAAATCCGTTCAGTCAGATCTTTTGAAAAGTTCAGTTACTTCTAAAAGACGCAAAGAAGGTAAGAACATTTCAATTACAACTTAACATATTTTAATCCATCCTTCCTTTCTCCTTATTTAGGAAATCGACGGCAAAGCGCTACTTTCGCTGTCACCAGAGATGTTAATGAAGGGACTGAATTTAAAACTTGGCCCATCAGTGAAGCTCTACAACCATATCGCAAACTTAAGAACTGCGCTTCTACTTTGAAGGCGTCTCTCTGGAAATACGTCATCCATAATATCCACTCGTTGTAAATATTTCCATTTTCTTCTAGTACTAATAAAGGCTACGTTTCTGTTCTAACGAAGATTGTCAAGTTAATTGCTTAATCTGTAATAGTTTTATATTCGAAATCTTTTACAAGACGTTTAGGACTTCTACAAAGTTAATCTCCACACCACCCCGAGAAACAAAAAATATCGTCTTTGCGGAAGAACTGCGTCCGGGATAAACTATGGCAAAAATATAAAGTGGCAATTTGGAGTCAACCTCGATCAGCACTGATTTTTATTTGTAAAACTCAGTTCCAAGGCAACGACGCAAATATGTACTTTTTCATTACAAATCATACTATAAACTGAAGATTGCTATTAATCCCACACCTTCTAACTAGAGCACCTTCACACCCAAACCGCACATTGAAATAAGAGTCGAAAACCAAGCGAAGCTAGTACCGGATGTCAGGTCACCGACTTGGAAGCCAACGTTGGTGTGCTGTGCATACTGAAGAAAAAGAGTCAGCTGAGAGCGACTGTGAAATGGGTGTCCTGTTTGCCACTCATCATCTGTTGTCATGTTCAGTTGCTTCAGCATTCGATTGCAACTCGCTGTCACAGATGCAGCACAGTAGCTTGGGTAGACAAATACATAGAGGTATGTTAAACTCACCAGAATGGATTGATAAAAGAAATACCAGTTCGTGGTATATTTGAAAAATGAAACCATGTTTGCAACAAAAATGACAGCAACAATGGCAAGAAGAAACCAGTGCAATACAAACCAAATTTTCAAGGACTCTGAGGTGCTTGACATCTGTTCACACAAGCGCTTATGAATGCGTATGATATCATCTGTGGTGCAGCCGGTGGCAGTTCTAATTTCTGCGTGAGATTTTGCCACGCAATCTCTCATAGCGTTCGTTATCAAAGCAAAGATCCAGGAGCTTGTCAGGACAGCCCATTGGGGTGCAATAGACAACGAAACTGACAAACAGTCAGTAAGCTTTTCTTCAAACGTTAGGTTAAACCAAATTACCTTTATAAGAAGGAAAATCCCAAAAATAAACATCGAACAGTTTAACTTGACCCACACGGAACGCCCTGCAGAGCTGTATGCTTTGTCGATGGTCACGCAATACGCTGACCTGCCCTCCAGTTTCCACATGCACAAAAAGAACGCTGCGTTTGATATTAAAATAGCAAAGTTTGCAACCAGTGATAAAATGCCAAGCAACTCAACTCTTTGCAAAGTGTCTGTAGGTGACAATAAAGATGACGATGAATTTAACGTAGAGTTGCCACAGAACCATGAATTGAGAGGGGTGACCAAACGCTTGCAAAGAAACGCATAATAAACAGCATCAAAAATGTAATAGACGTCAAGAAATAAGACGATCGCCATCATGATAGCACGGATACCTTTTTTGGGGTTCCATAACCCCACGCCAAGAGCCGATCCTTTCAAAAATACACCGGAGCAAAACAGACTTTCTGATCTTTTCCAAATTCTGTGAAGGAGACTTGAGGAGGCAAAGGAGCATCTTTGAGGGACTACTTGATTATTCGGCAAACCCGAGGAAAGTAAATCGTTGAATTCTTCGTTCTGTGTCTTTTGCAAAGCCATCAAAAAGAACACAATCTGGTCTTGAAACACGCTAAACTAAAAAAGTCACGCAATCTGAAGTCTACCCATAAACCCTTGCAGGGTTAGATAAAAACGAGGAATGTGCATAAAATAAAATGGCGGACATTTTGAAACTCGGCGGAAAATGTCCTATAATTTGAACACATTGCAACTTCTCAACGCATAGACAGAAACTCTTGTAACAAAAGGCTCATATCATCGAAAGCTAAAATTCTCTTTCGGTACGGATTTTTTTTGGATTATTTTTCATAAAACGAAAATTTGATTAAGCTTATTTTCCTTTCGGTTTGTAAACGCCTTGTACTTGTCAGAATATTTATATATAGCTGGAATGCACAATGTTCTTCTAATCTGGGATCATCGGGGTTTTTATTGCCAGAAGAGCCCTCCTTAGACAAGAACACGAATTTGCTTCTAAGCATAGAGGATCAAGGTAGTACTGGATTTGTTTGGACAAGGCTTTCGTCTGTTTACTTGCATTGTTTGGTTTAATTTCGATAGCTGTCACTGGAACTTTCGCGAAGAACAACGACAACAGCTGGACATCAATGCAAGCACTTAGTGGATTGCTCACAGTTTCCTTATTGATTTGTGGTTCAAATTTGTTATTGTACAATATTGTCAACAAATAACCTTACATGCCTATGCACAAAGGATATCAGCAGACAGCTGCAGACTTTTAAATCCCTGCAGCTATGCCAAGGCCACAGATCCCCGTGGGATTTTCGGATTCTGACTCTGCAGTAACAGAAAATTATGAATGTACTGAAGAATCCGAAATTCCAGTAGCTTGTGAATTGGAGGAATCTTGTGGTGATTTGGAAGATAAGACAAGGTAAACTTAAGCTTCGAAGTCTTGAATTGGGGAGGTGGGTGTGCAAATAAAATGGAATGACCCAATTTGTAAGTGCAATAATATTGGAAACTTGATGCAAAATGCACGGTAATAACATTTAAATGTAGAGTGGCTCTGTTGAAGTCTCTTTTTCAAGATGGTAGCAAAGTTCTGTTGATTGACTCTCCTTTTTAAGTTGGTGGCTGAAATGGATGAATCAAGAAGACATATTGCTTTCAAATTTTTGCTCTCATGTAAAATGATAATTGCTTGATTTCATGCCCTTGTTTTAGACTGCATTAGTATCTCACAGGTGTGCTTCTTTGTACTTGAAAAGGATATAGTTTATGGGTGGATGATCACATTGTTAACCCTGTTCCCCATAGACAACCAGTAAAATCGTCCAGGTGTTAGACGGAGTAAAATCTTTAAAGTGCTACTATAATATAAAAAAAAATCACTTCCTTTTTTATTCTGATTGTAAAAGTGTAATTGTAAACTTAACATCTGACTGGCAAAAGGTTGTTCCAAAGGTTGTTTACTTTGAGTGTAAGTTTTCACATTTCACAGTCTTCGATTAGTCACATTCAAAACTGACAGATTGGACCTCAGAGAGTTGGATCTTGGGAAATGTGGCGTCATTTACTCACTAGCAGTAGCTTAAAATTTCATCATGTAAATTCAGCTTATTATATATGCAAATCACAAGTTTAAAAGTTTGAAAGTCTGAAATTCC
>NC_090880.1:30985248-30990248 GCF_036669935.1 Montipora foliosa | reverse complement strand
CCCCCAGTGGCACGATTAGAGGAAATTGCGAGTGACTCATTCTCTTTACAAGGGAGGGGGCGAGGCACCCTTGTACCCGAGTGTGTCAGAGTGTGTGCTGAAGACACAATAGCGAGTGCCCTCCTTCAAGAATCCCGTATCAGGTCAACGGTTGTGGCACCCCAGGCTGTGTCTACATTCCCGTCCATTTCTCACGAGGATTTGGCTGTCATGCAGAAAGGTGATGAGGCAACGGGTCGGCTGTGGTATCACTGGCAACGGAGGCATCCGCCTACCCTCCGTCAGCTGATGAAAGAACCCAAACCTGCACGTAAACTGCTGAGGGAGTGGAAGCGCATAAAGGAAGAGCATGGCGTCCTGTACCGTGTTGTTCAGATAAACGGTCAAGGTGCACGGCAGCTGATACTCCCTGGTTCCTTAAAGAGGAAGGTGCTGAAATCCATCCACGACGATCTAGGTCATCAGGCAGTAGAGAAAACAACGGCGCTTGCAAGGAGCAGATTCTATTGGCCTGGGATGATGGCTGATGTTGCTGACTACTGTCGGACATGTGGACGTTGTACTCTGGCCAAAGCAGGGAAGAAGCTTCATCCTACCATGAGTTCCCTGACAGCCACCAGGCCATTAGAGATTTTGGCAGTTGATTTCACTCTCCTAGAGAGAAGTACAGGAGGCATAGAGAACGTGCTTGTCCTTACCGATGTTTTCACGAAATATACCCAAGCTATTCCTACAAAGGATCAGAAGGCGACCACAGTAGCTCGAGTCCTAGTGAAAGAGTGGATTGTAAGGTTTGGGGTACCTAAAAGGATTCACAGTGACCAAGGGCGCAATTTCGAGAGCAAGGTGATTCAGGAACTTTGTAAGATCTACGGCATCTCTAAGAGTCGCACATCCCCGTACCATCCAGAGGGTAACGGTCAATGTGAACGCTTCAATAGAACCATGCATGACCGTCTGCGTACTTTGCCTTCAGAGAAGAAACGTAAGTGGCCAGAATTTCTTCCAGAACTTGTGTTTGCATACAACTGTACCCCTCACTCAACTACTGGCTACTCGCCCTACTACTTGTTCTTCGGCAGGGAGCCGACACTTCCAGTGGATCATCTAATTGGGTCAGCAAGCCATACTGAAGAGTGTAAAGAATGGATCACTGAACACCAGGAGCGTTTAGAGCAGGCCTTTAGACTAGCCTCAGCGAGAACAGAGAGGGAGGCACTGCGACGCCAAACCAGGAACAACCTTAAAGCCACCGATACCAGTATTCCTGTAGGGTCCAGGGTGTTCCTTAAGAATCGTGTCCAGGGTCGCAGTAAGATTCAGGATGTGTGGGATGCAACTCCCTACAAGGTTGTAAAGCGACTTGATACTGGGAACACGTATGTTGTGGTACCATTGGTAGCAACAACGGCAGAGGAGGAATTCAAAAAAACTGTACACAGGAATGACATTCTCCATGTAAAACAACTAGTGAGAGACATTGCCTTTAATGATGACAACATAGATCCCGGCAGTATGAATGCCAGTGAAAATGCAGTTGGTAATGGTGTACCGTTAGATCCCGAAGCAAGCAGCGGTGATGAGGACGACGTTGTTGAAGCCGTCATACCATCCAGGCAGAGCAGAGGCCCCGTTGCTGTACCACACGAGAGTCCGTCTGTAGTTGATGTACAAGTGACACATGGCGATGGTAACCACACGCAGAATCAAGTGGAAGTTCTTGAGGAGGCTGCCCCTGATCGGGACCACGGTGATGAACCACCAGTTGGTGATTATGCTGTTATTGAAGGTGGTGCCCCCACAGTTCAAGCCGATCCTGAGCTTTCCACCGATGGCGTCGATCCTGACTTTTCTACTGATGGTGTAGACCCTGAACTTTCTACTGACGGGGTGGATCATGAACTTTCTACTGTCGCTGTAGATCCAGAGAAGGCTGAGGCCAGTACCGGTGGAGGCGCAGCAGCGGAGGTGACAGCAGCTAGTAATACCAACAACCACCCTCCGGTCAGACGTTCTACCCGGGTGGGAGCTGGACAACACTCCAATCCTCACCACTTGCCGAGACCTGTGATGAGGGAAAGCGTGGAAGCGGCAGTGATAGACCTGCAAATACTGAACTGTGTAGCACAATCCAACCTGCTTTTAATGCAGTTGTTAGCTAAGAATACTCAGAAATAGGAGCATAATGTCCTTGTTGTTCCTACGTGATCAAGTGAATCTAGACTTTGGTTGAGTTATTAGGTTGTCGAGGACTCCAACCTCAGCAGGGAAGCATGTGAGAGTGCATATTTCATGCGCTCACATGGGCCCTGGGGCCGAAAGGCCACACGTGCGCATACATGACATAGTGTATGGCGCGTTTATTCTGTTTTGAGTCTTGTTCGCTGTTTTGCTTTTCTTTGTACTTTTATATCGTGTCCTTAAGATGTTCAGCTGCCAGGGTCTTACTGCGTAATAAAGTGGTAATTTAGAGCAAAAGAAACCTGTGTCACATATAAAATTAATATAGAGTCATGATGCCCTATGTTTGTTTGTGAAAAAATAGTGCAATGGTAGTCAGAGTATTTCATTCCGGGATACTGTGATGCGTAATATGATGGTAGTAAGGGTTCCTCATGCCTGGTGACAGATAGCTGAGCACAAAGGTAGCAAAAAAATATGCACAGTTATAATTAAAACTGATTCGGTTTCAATTAAACAGAAAAATACCACCTGACCTACAAATTTGTCAAGACTGAATGCAAACTTGTAAGAAGCATTCTTGGCGTCCATTGCTTTAAAGAGGTAAGTTGCTTTTTCTGCTATAATTGATTATTTTCTTCACAAAATATGTGTAACTGTTTCAAATGACAGTATTGATTGCCTGACTGTAGGTTCACCCAAACAGTTCAAATTTCAACTTGATGTGGACTGGATCGCACATCAAACCTCACACTCTCAGAGGCCTGCAGGATTTCCAGAAAGTGAATCACTTCCCAAGGTAAGGAACACGTCAATTCACATCAGTGATATTTAGTATATCAATACTATATTCATAAATTTATGGTTGGTGACTTAGGATTATACTTGAAAAATATCTGAGCACTCCTTACAGGAGTCAAATCTATGATCTTCTGATAACAAGTTCATAGGTGCTACTGCTGAGCTATATAAGACATGTGGGAGTAAGGCTGCCTACAGGACTATAGTCAGGTGACAGACATTCTATTTACACTAGGATTCAAAGTTAAAAGGTGAAGTGGTAATCTCACATTTATTGCATTCTTATTATATTTGTGTAATATAATAATTATATAGATTTAACCAAGCCTAAAAGCAGAGCTCCCGGGTTATTTATTCTCAGTGGCCTTACTTAAACAACAAATCTACGGAATACAACAATTTTGAAAACCAAACAAAACTAAACAATCTGAAACAAGTTTTTTCTGATGCTTGAATTGAATAACTGCATAGTCACCAGTGTTGTCCTGACCACAGCTATACATGTCAAACCCAGATTGAAACCGGCGAAAAATGCCGGAAAAATATTTTCTAAACCGTTTTCCACCTGAACCTGAAAAGCGTTGACTGTTAAGAGCCTTACTTGATGTGGTATGGCTGTGTAGCCGTGTCGAGCCTCAGAAAGCACGCGAAAAATCAAGCCCCATTTATGTTTAGGGGTCCTGATTACAAGAAGTTAACCTGGCTTGATCCTGTGATCCAATCAAAAACTAGTACCTGGTCAGTGGTCAACTTAAAAAAAGATCTGACCTCGATGAGCTCTAAACTTGAACTTGGTCATGTGATACTGGTCAGCGGATACCTTGTCTTGAGAGGTGTCAATTGAGCATAACATGGATGTCGAATATCAAAGATGTAAGCGGCCGCCATGTTGGGCTTATTGGTTATTATTATTATTATTATTATTATTTCCTTTAAAAACCGACTATGGTCAATATGATTTCCTGCCAGAAAACCCCGGGGTACCAAATTTAACGCTGCCACACAATTTCCTGCCAAGGAAAATTGCCCGAACACTTCCGTCCCCAGAGGCTGTCTTGCCTCCCCACCTCCACCCCAACAGTAAGTACGGGCGGGCATAGGCTGACATCCAAAAAATCTTTCCCATGGTGCTCTGCTGGCATGCTTTGCACACCTGAGCTCTGCTTATATTGTGGTGAATACTGTTCTGTCAGTCACAGAGAAAAAAGTGATGGTCTAAAAGAAAGAATAACTGATTTGACAGTTTCCCTACGAAGAGTGACACTTACAGATTTTTACTCATTGACGGGGGACGGTTCTGAGTGGAATTGTTTATTAATATTAAGTCAGTCAAGTCTTGAAAAGATTAGTGGCTAGCTTTTACGTGCCTATGGAATTCTTGTTTTGTTTTTGTAACAGATCTTATGAGCTTACCAGAAAGGACAAGCTATACAAGAACATCCAACGAATGCAACATTCAAAGGTGTGTCCAATCTTATTTTTTCTATGAGAGTTGAAGATGTTTCAAAAGGAAAGGAGCTTTTTTCTCCCTCTTGTTTGATTTGAGGTTCTCTGTTGATGCACAGACCCCCAAAGATTTGGAGGTGACAACAGTGACATTCCATAGAAAGATTTTTTTTTGTGGGGGGAAAAATCGTGGTTTCAGCGAAGAAAACAGTAAGCAAAAAACAAAAAATACTTGTAAGCAAAGCGAAGGAGCCAAGATAAGATAGAACCTCTGCTATCAAGGTATTTTCCCACTTATTTTTGTAGTTTGGAACTGCGTAGAATGCCAAAAGACTACCTGTTAAAAGGAGAAAACGACTAGGGTTTGATACTTTAGGTAAACAAACCCTACCACTTTTCAAAAACACTCAGGATTTTTTCAAGAACATTGATTTAACATTTAAGAATATATTTTTTATTATTTCAAGGGTGTAAAGCATTTTGATTTCATTCCTGAGAGCTACATTATACCAGAGGAGTTTAATGAGTTCAATGGTGAGCTAATGTATTTTCATTTATGTCAGTGAATAAGC